>NC_054700.1:25074791-25374791 GCF_016097555.1 Gigantopelta aegis
ACTTTAACAAACGTTGATACGTTGGAAGCACAATATTGTAGCACGAGAACTTAAAATAACCTTTGGCAAAACGAAACTATTAATTTTTAACGGAACTCTAGAGATTATTAAAAAAAAACACCTCCTTTGAATTCCATCTCTATTCTTCCCGATCTGGCAACTTCCAACTTCTTTCGCAGTCCACCTCCACATCCCAGCTATCTCTCCAACCGCGATAGGTGCTTGTCTCTTGTGGCTATCCGTAAAAACCTGTAATTTCCCCATCAGCAACTTTTGGAATTGTTAAAGAGGCGTTTACTATACTCCCCTATCACTAGCGGTCGATAGTTAGTGCCGTGGGTCAGACCAGGATGAGAGCTTGGTGCGGGGACACAGCGACTGTACCCGCGGTGGACGTTGAGACAGGTAGGCGATGGTGTGTACAGCTCAAAAGACAGAGTTGGAGAAAATTAACAGACAGGGTCGATACATTGAAATCGTAGGGTTTTTTATACTAAGATAATGATAATCATGATAAAGATGAATGAAAGTGTGATCCAGCTTTGACAGGATTTGAACCACGGAGTTTGCAAACATACTTTTAAGATTGGAAACACTATTTTTGAAAACGTAAAAGAATACAAATATTTAGGAATTACTTTTACCAAATTAAACTTTCGAATGAATGAATGAATGAATTGTTTTACGATACCCCAGCACAAAAATGCACATCGGCTATTGGGTGTTTTAAAAAGGTAAGTATATGGAACTATTATTTATACAATTATGTAAAAACAGTGTAAAGAGATGTGTGGAAATGTACAATACCATACAAATATTAAGGTAAGTACATTTTAAAATTTTGTATAGAAATAAAGTGTTTTAAAAACTTTAAAATTAATTCATGGTGAAATTTAAAAGACTGTAAAACATTTCTGTTGCAAAAATATAATTTCTCGTCGGCCGTCTTTAAAATAAACGAATGCGTCAAATATGTATGGTCAATACTGGCACGGCATAAAACTACTTCATCCTTCGTGCGCCGCCTGTAGGAGGACTGCCACTATCAGGACTGGCTTGACAGAATGAAGCTTGTTCGCGACAAGATATATTGGTTAATACCGGTATGATATTTAAAATCACTGTAGGGGACACCAACACCGACATGGGGTAAATTTAAAGCAGACTTTGCAACATCTGCCTTTTCACTGACCTTAATGCCAACATGGCTGGGTACCCAACAAAATATAATATCTTTATTGGAAATTGATGAAAAGACACACTTTCGTGTCACCAAGGGATGCTCCAAATGCATGTGCTGTAAAGCTTGGAGACACGAAAGTGAGTCTGTTGTAAAAATAATATATTTGGATGCACATGAATCCTTAATCTATTCCAGGACTTTAATGATTGCCCAGGTTTCAGCAGTAAAGATGACGCTGAATCGGGCAATCTCATGGAATTTATTGCGTCTGATGCAAAAACTAGCAAGAAACCAATAATTCCAATCCCGTGATCCGTCTGTGTAAAGAGGGATGTTTTCACGGTAACTCTCTTGGATTTCCATAAAATGTTGTTTATAAATAAATGCATCTGTGCGATCTTTCTTTAGATGCACAAGATCGAATACAATTTTCGGTGGTTTTATACACAAGGGATGGTGAAATAAAATATGAAGTCATATCCAAAATGTCGGTTAAATCAATGTTGGAAACTGATTAAAACTGCTTAATGCGAAGACCAAATGTTCGAATGGCATTTGGCTTTACATCAAATAACTTAATATATTTGTTATCAAACACAGCACCATGTGCAGGATGTTTTAGCATTGATTTAATCTTTGTATCATACTGCATAGAAAGCTTTGCACGTTTAGGAAATATAATGAAATTTAAATAGTACAAATATTAGAACGATCAGAAACACGTTTAATATACAACCACTAATATTTTATGCAGAAAAAATATATTTGATATGCAATTACAATCGTTAAAATGTCTCTGTTAGTTGATAACGTCTTAAAAATTGCAGCAAACTCATGCAGGAATGTCCTTTTAAATATCGTCAACGCTTACAGAGAGAAACTTGGAAGTTCAGAGTTACCACTGCCCTGTGTAAAATGGATTTAATGTGTTCTGTGGATATAACAAACAAAAAATCTGTGGTGATGGTGGTTTGTAGTAAAATTTTGTTCTCTAAAATATCTGTACATTTTATGTTTGTTTTCTATATTCATTATTCTATATTTAGATACCTGAAATAAAGTAACTGATCAGAGAAGTTACTTGTTTAACGCCAACAGTGGTGCCTATAGTGGCAGATGCAGGGTTGTCCTAGGGAGCCTATAGTGGCAGATGCAGGGTTGTCCTAGGGAGCCTATAGTGGCAGATGCAGGGTTGTCCTAGGGAGCCTATAGTGGCAGATGCAGGGTTGTCCTAGGGAGCCTATAGTGGCAGATGCAGGGTTGTCCTAGGGAGCGGGTGCAGCGTTTTAAAGAGGCACTGACGTAGGAAGCGGGGGGCACAAGGAGGACATGTATATATTATACATATGTGTGTATGTGCCCCCCCCCCCCCCCCCCACACACACACACACGTTTTGGCATCTTCCTACACCCGTGAGGGGGACCTACAGTGGTCTTCAAAAACACACTAAAATGTATGATATAAATGGAAATCTTCCCCTGAAGCACCAAGCACAAAGATATTACATGACCTCTTCAAAGAATAAATGCATTGTGGAATTCCTTTGCAAAACAATGAAATTTTCTAAGTACCAGAGATGGGTGTGTGCATCATCTGCACATGCACCCTAAATACGCACTTGGTACCACAGAACGATGACAGAGAAAATGAGGCAAGGATATACAATACATCAGAGATCAAACAATTCCCCATCTTCTACAAAAATATAATCGTTATAAGATGTCGGAACCAGATGAAGTCAGGGAGCATTGCCCCCACCAATTCTGAAAGGGAATGCACTGTCTCCTCTCCACCACCCGACTCCTCAATTTGAATTTTAAAAATAATATATTGCTGACCCACCAGTTATCAACATCTTTCAACACCTATGATCCTTTTCAAAGCAAAACCCATTCTTTGGCAAATCTTGCTCACCTTGTAGCAACTAGCAATGGAAAGGTGAATGGACTTTTGATTTGCATATATTTTCCGTGCTTAAATCCACTTAAAGTTGACACATACCATCCTGCATTCCTGGGCATACACATCAGATATCTAGTTTATCTGTCCCAGACAAGGGATTAATCTCATCATAGCAGCCTTACTCTTCACAATGAGCTCTAGATACCAACAGAAAGTAACACTTTTACAATGAAATAGCACTCTTGGTGTCCAACACATGGTTCTTTCATCATTTGGTTGAGCAAAAAATAGGCAATCTGTTGCCACTTTTAACAAGAAAGCAGCAAGGTTTTTTTTTATAAGAATTTTCCCATATGCAGGAGAGTACATACCACAGCCTTTGATGTATCAGTCATGTACCACTTATTGGGACAGAAAAATGTGAGTTAACTGAGGGCGTTTGATCCGGCAACCTATCACACGTCATGCACAATTCCTACAACCCTGGTATATATCCCACACCTCATGAACAGAGGACCACTACCAGTGATCTGCGAGAAAAAGACAAAGTATCAAAGAGGTTAAATCTTCTTTTGTGCCAAATAATCTCCACACCAAAAGCTTTAAGCACCAGAATGAAAAGAGGTGTATTGAAAACATCAGAAGGTATGTTACAAAACATTTGAAATGTTCAGGAGACTAAGCAGTATATATACTTATCAAAGTGCCCGATTTATGCGCAGTCAGTTTGGGATCGATCCCCGTCGGAGGGCCCAATAGGCTATTTCTTGTTCCGGCCAGTGCTCCACGACTGGTATATCAAAGGTTATTGTATGTGCTGTCCTGTTTGTGGGATGGTACATATAAAAGATTCCTTGCTGCATTAGAAAAAATGTAGGTTTCTTCTGATGACTATGTATACAAATTACCAAATGTTTGACATCCAATAGCCAATGATTGATTAATCTATGAGCTCTAGTGGTGTCCTTAAACAAAACAAACTTTTTGTATGTTTTTTAGGATGGAAACCACTGTGCATGCACAATTTCTAAGCCACCATTGGTCTAAACTCTAACTCAACAACGAATCTAAACCCATGCAACACAAATTGCATGCAATGTGAATTATTCAATTACCTACAGGTAGTATCTAAAGTTTCATCAGGAAATGATTTGATCATTTACATGTGTAGTTAGACATATGTATGATACAGAATTGACAGCCTAAACCCATTATTACACCTTTGACTCAAATATTATGTAAGCATCTATATTGTCCTTGGTTATGAATATAAAAAAAAGTAGTCAAAATATTTCTATAGGATATAATTTATTTTAAGATTTTATTTGTTACTGAGGAATAATTAGTCATTGAATTTGATTTTCTTCCCTTGGTATGCATGAATGGTGACTTGATCCTTGCGTTTCTTGCTTGCTTCCCATGATGGATGTAGAACTTCACCACCAGCTTGGCTAGACATTGATGAACCTTAAAAGATTTTAAAACAATACTGCACCAATTTTCTGAATCATTTAAAGTTTGTTATATTTTTATACAACTAATATTCACATTAAATATATTTTCTTCTTTAGAATAGCAGTACCTGTATGTGTACGTACAATGTGTTTGTCATTCTAATGTTTGGAACAGCCCAAACTAGATTTTACCTGTTAATAATTCTGTACATATGGAAACAATATGTATTATAGGCCCATAGAATGATATATGAAGTGTGGGAGGGCAGGCACAAGCTGCCGTCAGGGGGATAAATTCTCTAGGGGGGGGGGGGGGGGGGGGGGGCACAAACCAGATTTTTGTATGTATTTACCGGTATACAGAGTAGGACAAATATATTGTACATTTTTGTCTTCAAGTGACGTAGGTCTGTGCCACTTCCCCGCCCACCACCATCCAGTTCCCATGGGCCTGAATGTATATATTATTACCCATATGGTTAAAAATATCTTGGTTCATATCAAAGTGTTAGGTCCCACTAGAACATCCAGTCGGATAGAACACCTCAACATCATATGACTGGCACACAGTGACCTTACTGGAACGTAAATCAAACGAGTTCAGCGATATAAACAATTATGGGTAATAAATAGGATATTAAACTCGCAACTATTTCATATCATGTTTATGTCCCTTGTGAAATACTTTTTAATGTCACTCGCTAAAGCTTGTGAAAATTGTAAATTATTTCACTCAGGACATAAACATGATATGAAATGGGAGCTTGTTAATATCCTATAATATCTATTAGTTGTTGAAAAGGCTCCATTAGACAGAAGTATCTTCTTTTAGTGACAGCTAACTCAGGACAGTCCATTTAATTGTTAAAGAGAAAACTTCTGTAATTCAGAGATTTCAACTTGGTATTCCTTTCAGTAGTCAACATAAAGCCTATGATGGAGTTAGAGCCATTGTAGCTTTCTTAAATAGGTCTTAAACAAAGCTACAAACAAGGACCAGGCTTTTCTTCTGGATGATAAAATAAAAAATGTATTGCTAGTTATTATTACTAATACTTGCCTATATTTAACAGCTTTTTTCTCTTTCCAACATGAATATAAAATGTACAGGAAACAAGAGTACCAATGAAGTACATGATACACCCATCAGTAGTTTCATGGAAAACCATGTCTATATTAATGAATATGTTACGGGTATGATTCAATTCTAATCATGTGACATTTTTGCAATGGGATGGATAAACAGTTTGTTTTGGTCCAACCACCATCCCAGGTTGTTCCTACATGTGGTTTAATGGTCCTGTATGCATCTCTATGAAAGATATGATCTGGACACGGATTTACTGTGCAGTAGACCGTGAAAAGTAGGTCACAGTGACCTAGTAATAGTACGTGACACACCACCATCCCAGGTTGTTCCTGCATGTGAGGTCTGATGGTCCTGAATGCATCTGTATGTAAGATATGGTCCGGACAAAAAAAACGTTAACAGACGGATGTACATATGTACGTACAGACAGACAGACAGACACTGCCATACCATAATATGACCCATCTTAGATGGGCATATAAAAATTTGTATTGTAAACATTTAGTTGTAAAACAAACACTGTCATTTATATTACAACACTGAAATTGGTCACCTTCAGTATTCAACATGTGTTATCTATATCCATGTAATCTTTCACAAATGATTTGCATTCACAAGCCTCAGACTTCACGGAAACAATCAGTAGCATGTCGGTAAAATCACAGAACCAAAATTTCATTTCCCATGATTATTATACTGAGTATGACTATCAACAGAACCTAATAACAGTTTCCAATGGGTTCCCATGATTATTATACTGAGTATGACTATCAACAGAACCTAATAAGTTTCCAATGGGTTCCCATGATTATTATACTGAGTATGACTATCAACAGAACCTAATATCAGTTTCCAATGGGTTCCCATGATTATTATACTGAGTATGACTATCAACAGAACCTAATAACAGTTTCCAATGGGATCCCATGATTATTATACTGAGTATGACTATCAACAGAACCTAATAACAGTTTCCAATGGGTTCCCATGATTATTATACTGAGTATGACTATCAACAGGACCTAATAACAGTTCCCATGATTATTATACTGAGTACGACTATCAACAGAACCTAATAACAGTTTCCAATGGGATCCCATGATTATTATACTGAGTACGACTATCAACAGAACCTAATAACAGTTTCCAATGGGTTCCCATGATTATTATACTGAGTACGACTATCAACAGAACCTAATAACAGTTTCCAATGGGTTCCCATAATCACAAGGCACGGAACCAAAAAGGTGTTTCCCATCAAATTTGAAATCCTATGGCCTGTATTCATCTACTGACACTTGATTTTTGGGGGGCACTTCCAAGTGGGGAACGCGCACACATCCACCCACCCCTCACCCCCCTGTAGCACCATACCATTCAATCCATGTCTGGGTAAGTGAGTTCACCACTGACCCAGTTAACGTATTAATCAAACAAGAAACTAAAACATAAAACACCCACCTCCTCTTCCTTGATGGTCAATTCTCCTGTCACTTGAACCACCACGACCGGGTTGCCTATCCGAGAAAGGAAAAAGAAAAATTACATGAATGGGATATTAGAGTATGCACTTAGGATTTGTTTTTGACTGGCAAATCTGGCCACTCACAGCAATACTCGACTCGCCCGTACAACCTTTGAATAGCCCACGGCCGAATTTTGTTAAAAGTGGGTTTTTTTTTTACTTAAATTGCACTTTAAAAACATGTTATTATATCATACAAACAATAATAACAACACAAAAGAAGAAAACAGAACTTGTTTTGGTTTTATTACAAACTGTTGTAATTAAATTATAATTTATGTTGTCACAGGACCCACAAAATCAAACATCTGGAATGTTTTACCAAGGCTCTGTCTTGGAATGAATAAGGTGCTTTTATGGCCATATGACAAGGAATTAAAAAAAACCCAAAAAACTAAGCAACACAAGTTAATTACTAATTACTATCACTATTTAATTACAGGGTTCATACACTTAAAACATTTTCATTTTCCAGGACTTTTTTTACATTTTTCCAGGAGTCTGAATATATTATCTGGAAAATATTTGTTTAATGGCACCCCAGTAAACTGTTTATTCAGTGGTTGTTATGTCTCAAAAATAAGCTACACCTTATCTAGATATACACATGGATGCTAAAGTTGTAAAATTATATATATATAAAAATATTATTGTGTGCAGATTTTTCTTGACTGTGTGTGCAGGGTGTGCATGCATCTGTGTCTCAATGCTGGATCTTACAGCAAAACACTCCATAACCATAATGCATATCTAACCACAATGTGGAAATGTTTTTGAGGGTTTCAGTTATTTTTGGTCATGATTCAGAATTATATAACTTTATATAGATTTGACTGCACCAAAGTCAAGGCGAAAGGCCTAAAATTGTGCCCAAAATATATATGCCCAAAACAAGCAGGCCCAAATTGAGTATAAACAATGTTATATGCTAACCTCATTTTTTTTTTTACCTCAATACCACTAAAATATTACGCTTAATTTGACTGATATAAATTGAAATGGATTTCAGCAACATCTTTACCAGCTGTTATGTTAACATTACTATACTAACAAGATCTAACTTCTAAGACTAAGAAGAAAAAAAAAATGTTTTATTTAATACAGCATGCATTAAAATGACTTACACCCTTTTGGCTATTCTGTAGATCATTATTATAAAGATAATCATGCAATGGATATTATTTAGTGCATTGTGGTTCTTTCAAGGTTCACACAAACAACAGACAATCATGGTTCTTGCGAATGACAACTCATCTTTAATATGCAACAAAACAAATAACAGCAGATCATAAAAGATGGCAGACCAGTACCAGTTCTAACAGTCCTAATTATTGAAACAACTCAAGTACTGCCACAACCTAACTGGCTTTAAAAGAAGATCTGTCAGCCATCTTCGTTGTCAGGTCTAGCTAGCCTTCGTTTTCCTCTCCTAAGCTGATATCTGGACTGTTATCCCTATTAAGAGAATCATAAAAAGTGCTACGGTCTTCAGGGATGTCCTTGGCAATAGCTATTAGATCCTTATGCTTCAAAGCTTTCATGGGCAATGGGGCCTTGTATAGGTTAGGGACTTCTGCTGCTCCTCCTCCCTTGGTCTTTCTTTTCTTTGCCAAAGACAAGGGCACCCTGATGAAGGTATCATCTAAACGCTCTTTGACAAAGATGGCTGACAGATCTTTGTGTGCCTTATCCATCTGAGTTTTGTCCATTTGATCTTCTTGCCATCATCATACATTGTTTTGTTTTTCATCATTTTTGTACTGGCTTCTTTGTGATTTATGAAATCTTTGTATGTCATTTCAATGACATTATATGGCTGGGCCAGCCGGCAGCAGCGTGCAATTGCATACCAATCAATGGGGGTGTAGACTTTATTGGTCTGCCCCTTCCTCTCAATGGTAGAGTGAACACAGTCAACCTCTATCTGACTGTGCCCACTCTCCATGAACTTTTGATTAATGATTCTGACGAGGTGAGTGCGTTCCTTTAAGAACAAGACGGAACATGGCAGAATTTATTGAATTTCTATTCTGTCTGGCGGCTGTGTCTGAGTAGAGGGTCACGTGTTCTGTGCCATGGGGATAACTCTTGAGCCACAACTCCAAGCAAGAGGAAATTTCAGAGGATCCTTTGCTGTTGGGACGTTTGACAACTTGAGATTGTTGTACTCTACTAGGACCTACCTTTAATTACCGGTAGATTTCCTCCACGTTTTGTCCAGACAAAAATCATGAAAAACCCCCCACCAAACCAACATTACAATGACAAATATTCCACATACTAGACAGTCACCTATATCGAGGGGCGGGACATAGCCTAGTGGTAAAGCGTTCGCTTGATGCGCGGTCGGTCTAGGATTGATCCCTGTCGGTGAACCCATTGGTCTATTTCTCATTCCAGCCAGTGCTCCACAACTGGTGTAACAAAGGCTGTGGTATGTACTACCCTGTCTGTGGGATGGTGCATATAAAAGAAGTGGCGACAACGGGTTTCCTCTCCCAACATCTGTGTGGTCCTGAACCATGTCTGACGCCATATAACCGTAAATACAATGTGTTGAGTGTGTCGTTAAATAAAACATTTCCTTCCTTTCTATATATCACCGGCCTTGGTGGTGTCGTGGTTAGGCCATCGGTCTACAGGCTGGTAGGTACTGGGTTCGGATTCCAGTCAAGTCATGGGAATTTTAATCCAGATACCGACTCCGCAAGGCTCAGTGGGTAGGTGTAAACCACTTGCACCGACCAGTGATCCATAACTGGTTCAACAAAGGCCATGGTTTGTGCTATCATGCCTGTGGGAAGCGCAAATAAAAGATCCCTTGCTGCTAATCGGACAGACTAGCCCATGAAGTGGTGACAGTGGGTTTCCTCTAAAAATCTGTGTGGTCCTTAACCATATGTCTAACGCCATATAACCGTAAATAAAATGTGTTGAGTGCGTCATTAAATAAAGCATTTCTTTCTTTTTTCTTTATATCAACTTTAATAAGATCTCCCAGGCTAAAAAGCATGTAATTTTTCGCCTGCTGCCAGTTCGTGTCATCGCTAAGTTAAAGTCACCGCGTAAACAGACGAGTGGTATGTTTGTTTGTCAAACTGGCCTCGGTGGCGTCGTGGCAGGCCATCGGTCTACAGGCTGGTAGGTACTGGGTTCGGATCCCAGTCGAGGCATGAGATTTTAAATCCAGATACCGACTCCAAACCCTGAGTGAGTGCTCCGCAAGGCTCAATGGGTAGGTGTAAACCACTTGCACCGACCAGTGATCCATAACTGGTTCAACAAAGGCCATGGTTTGTGCTATCCTGCCTGTGGGAAGCGCAAATAAAAGATCCCTTGCTGCTAATCGGAAGAGTAGCCCATGTAGTGGCAACAGCGGGTTTCCTCTCAAAATCTGTGTGGTCCTTAACCATATGTCTGACACCATATAACCGTAAATAAAATGTGTTGAGTGCGTCGTTAAATAAAACACTTTTTTTTTCGTCAAATAAGATACAAGAAAACAATAACGTGTAAAAATCGTGATACACAAAACTGTACCGCGGTTTGTATCGAGCTGATGAAACATCACAATATACCGGTTTATCATTGCAGCACTACAAACCATGGCCTTTGTTGAACCAGTTATGGATCACTGGTCGGTGCAAGTGGTTTACACCTACATGTACCTATTGAGCCTTGCAGAGCACTCACTCAGGGTTTGGAGTCGGTATCTCAATTAAAAATCCATGCCTCGACTGGGATCCGAACCCAGTACCTACCAGCACTTTCCAGGATGCATGCGAACCCTGAATAATGAAACGGATAATAACAATAACAAAATATTTCTAAACCATACAAAGTAAATCACTATAATAACGTAGTAGAGAATATTGTTTGAATATCATACAATAATGTGAACTAGTATCATTCGTTAATGTGAGCCAATATCAAACGGAACTAATTATATAGTAACAGTAGACTCGGTATATTCCGTAAGAAACGAAAACATTCCAACACAATATAATTTCAAAAAACCTTTCTGCGAAACATAGTGTAGCGGATTGTGACGAGTTGTTCCGATTGTAACTAAATGGAAAGTAAAGACGGACATGGCCGAGGTGTTCCGACTGAACCTACGAATATATTTACATGGCCGAGGTTTTCCGAATACATAATCAAAACCGGCCACGGCATTCCGAATGGTTTTAGACTGTCTCTATTATGTTCTATATGGGTTTGGTTGTGCAGATACTACTAGGAAACCAGTTGAAAACAATAAATAAAAAATAACTTTCTGATCTCTTACAAACATTAGTTATTTGCATTTTGATACATACGTCATACACGTTATAAGGTTTTGACTTGCCCGATGCTATTTTGACTTGCCATAAGCAATCGGGTGACCATAAAGTGCACACCCTGGGGTATTTAACGCCATCTCGGCATATGTGTACATGTACTGCAGTAGCTCGAGTCACCTCCAGCCCTCCCTTATTTATATTGATATGTAGGGTACGGCTAGAGGGAACTCTATGTAATGCTTTGGCAATCGTCGACAACCACCACTACACAAAGAAACATTCAAGTTTAATGTCATGACTGGACTCGAGAATAATCAAACTAAAGCTCTGTGGTATCAGATTTAGGAACAAAGTTTTTATTTTAGACACAGTAGCTTGTGACCATTTGGTTGTCAATGACTGTCAAAGCATTACATAGTTTCCTCTGGCCTTCCCCTACATATCAATATCAATAAGGGGAGGACTGGAGGTGACCTGAGCTCTCCAGCCTTCCCCTACATATCAGTATCAATAATGGGAGGGCTGGAGGTAACCCAAGCTAATACTGCAGATCTTGAAAATAGCAAAGTCAGGGGTTCAAAAATCCCATCGCCTGACGCCTGTGCCAAGTGGAATTTTCATGCCAGGCAAGTAATTATGTTAACTGCATATGCCCGATGACAAATGACTAATGCAACACCTAAAACATTTTTAAAATTTTGTTACAAATCTTGGTAAAACCTTTGGAAAGAGTTCCAATCGTACGAGCATTTACATACTCTGAGGAGAACTAACACTAACCCTAAATGCTGGAACGATCGGAACTCTTGCCAATGTGTTGACACACCAAAATGGAAAACAATGTGTTGAAAAGTTCGATAACAACTTTAAAGTTATTCCCCTTTTACTATCGACTAAGATCGGTAATTTCCACCAATGAACGTGTTTGACTGAATTCATACAAATAATCAGTTTGATGATCTTCAGAGAAATAGCGTCCAATACGCTTTACAGCTTATATAAAAATAAAGTATACATGCTTTGTGTGTGCAATCATAATGTTTAATCCTTGCAAACATGGTAAATGAGGTGGGATACAGTTTAAAATTGTCATATTCAAATTAAATTAGACGTTAACGTGGTTCCGGAATCTGCTCTTTGCAAATGAACAAACAAGTTTATAGATATAATTTCCGAGTTTTTTTCAGTACTTTACAAATTTAAATCTACGTTCGTGTAAAATGAACAGGTAAGGTGAAGTTATTTTTCATTAGCCCTAAGTCATAATCGTGACAGGTTAGATTTCATTAGCCCTACATCAATGATTCATAATCGTGATGGTGCGATGCCCGTTAAGCATACATGAATATATTCATTGTTTCTGCTTTATTAATAGTTTTTAACAAATAAATTATGCTCAATAAGTTAAAAATACAAGGCTGCAATCGATGTACATCCCCTCCCCGGCTGTTGTTTACCAAGCCTGCACTATTTAAAAACATTTCCAAAGTAAGAGCTCATGTTTACTTTGAGCCCAGCCACAACTGTTTGTGAGAGACTTTTCTCAGCTATGAACAGGGTAAAAACACCTCACAGAAGTGTTTTGGGGCAAAAAATGTTAAATAATATACACACAATAATGACACATGGGCCAAAATCCCTAAACATTTTTTGAACCAATGCCAGCCATAAAAGAATGGCTCCCGAGTGGAAAGGAACCTCACAACATCCACGGCCATACAAGTGGTCACCAAGGCATACATCAACACAATAATTGTATTTAGATGAACAAGTGGACACTACCAAACAAACAACAAACTTCAAATCAACAAATGGACACTATTTTAAAAAATAAAGTTTAAATCAACAAATAGAGAAGACAGTTGATACTACTGGACAAATACATTTAGTACTACCTGGGTAAGTGTTGTAACCTATTGACAAAATTCTTTATTTGTGCAATTAAACCAATTACTTTCAAGATTATTACATTCTCATGCAATTTTTTTTAGTTTTAACAGGGGAATTAAGGGGTCACACTGTAACAAATTTAGTTTTAGAAAATTTTCAGATATGTATTTCCTTCAAAATGCTTGAAAATGGTTATTTAAAGAATGTTTTATTAGCCAAAGACAAAATATTGTAGCCACTTTGTATAAAAAATAGCAATAGACCTCTTTCACATTCCCATTGCGCATGCGTGCGAAGAGTACCTTCACTTGCCGAATTGGACGGTATCGAGGCTATATACAAATTGGGGGGCATGATCGACAGTTGTCATGAGCATTGTGAGTAGCTTCATAGGAGCTGTGAATCTCTAGTGCCTAACGTACATATTTCATATAAGATGTTAAAATGGCTGCGAAAAACAGTCTACTAAAGTTTACATCGGAATGGTTTAAGACCAAAATCAGTGAAACATTAACTTAGACGAAGTCTCTGGAGCTGCCTGTCAAGGGTATTTTAACAACGCAAAATTAAAAGATTCATACAATAAAATTAACTTTAGTGGAATGTGTTTTTTACTTTTAACAATTAGAATTATAGTTAAATACTCGCGAGGATTTCCAGTGATGTTTAATTCTCCACATGTATCAGTATTTAAAATTTAATAAAATATGCCTCCCCTTCCCCCTAAAAAAACCTAAAAAAAACCTCACAGCTCTATTTTCCCCTTATCGTTTTATTAAAAAACAGAGTCGTACAACTACTAATCAATGTTACATGTCTATCCACAAATTATTTACTTATGTATTTATTTATTTACTCAGATACATACAACTTCACTTGAAATAATATCTGATATTTACAAAGTTTTAAAAGATATATATGAGTCACACGTGAAAACCTACAACTAAGCATGATGTCAGAAACCGAGTAAACGCGGCTCAAAGTTTGACATCACATGTAAACGCAGAAGTAAAAGATGACATGCTGTTTACGTTGTTTGTTTTGAAGAATTTAGAAGATGACATCTTCTTTACATGAAGATCAGTTTGAAGTAAACATATATCTGTATGTACAATAGTGTTTGGTTACTATTTTGTATTTTGAACCTGAGAACATTGGTCGAGATCGTTAGCGATACCATCAGCAGTGTTCTCCAACTTTTATGCGATCAGGTTGGCGGACATGTGAGGCCCAAGGCCTCACAAACGAGTGGACGAAGTCCACGAGGGGGGGGAGGGTGAGCTCGAGAGGGGTTCGCCCCCTCTCGCACCGGAAAGGTGCTTTTTTTCTGGCATTTAATAGTTGATTTAAATAAAGTGAACCATAATCTATCTCATGATCTGCCGCACCAGCACCGGTCACGCTGAAGTAGTAGGGCCTAGATGATCATAGGCCTAAATGTGTGCGGCCAGTGGGTTAATCTCACCTGGAAAATTTTGAAAATAAAAGATCATATAGATCCTGGCATCTGGGGATAGTATTTTGAAGTCTTTTATTGCATAAAATATTATTCTCGATTTATGGTTTTCAACATGCCAACAGCCAGCAATAGACAATTCCCCTGCATGAAATTTGCCCGGACCCTTGTCAATTACTCGCAAGGACTAATATTTACTCAAAATCATAGTATGCAATGGCCTGTCCGGCGAGATCGGCCAGCCAGCAACCTGATGCAAATAAACCTTAGCAGGGGGTAATTAACAATTGTTGAGCACAGTGACACTAATGAAACTTGTTAATTACCGATTGCCATGATTTTGATAACAGTTCTGGAGGCTTTAAAAATCTAAACATCAATCAAGAAAACCCAATGATGAATGGCATTTGAGCGCGACTCAGTTAATTTATCAACAAAATATCCAAGCGGAGCTTACTTTGGTAAAAGATAACCTGACCTCTGGCTTATAAAGTTAATTTTAGCAGCGGTTCAACCATCCGCCATGCCCGCCAGTGTGTCCGTGATGAAAGTGCATCTATCGGCCGACGTCAAAATAAAAGAAATGAGGATGAATGTCATTTTTTATGTACATGCCCACAATTCACCATTATACAAACTCATTTTTAAATTCAGTGTGGCACCGCCTCCATTGACAACCGCATCAGATTGGATGCAGCGAGAAAGGTCGGCAGGTCAGTGGCCACGTGCCAAAATGCTAATGCTGCACGTGGTACTTTGTGGGCTGGGCTTTATTAAACTAGACCTACGTCAAATTTCACACGAAGGGTAGAACCATCACAGAAATCGGTTAAATCGGCGATTAATATCTATGTTATAAAATCAATAAATTACATTTGGTATCGAATTTGAAATAAAAATATTTTAAATAGGGCCTAGGCTTCACCTTCATCACGGCCTTTATAATCTATCCAGGGGTACTTCTTACGGTAGGCATCTGAAAATGTTGTCCAATGTTTGCTGACTGTGGGGTCTTCTGACGAAGGTCGTTTAGTGCCGGTATTAGGGAGGGGCCTTGAAGCATTATCGTTGGTACATGTAGGCCTACCGATAAATCCGAAAGCGGACAAATCTTTCTTCCCTGCCATGATTAAATATTACGTCGGTATAAACGATCAGGACGCAATGCGCTAGCCTGTGCAGGATTTTATAGGGAGTGGTCGTGACGTCATATCGCGGTAAACTGCATGCTGATGAAACAAACCAGGGATCGTATAGGCCTTGCAGTAATTACAGGAGGGTGCACGACGCTTATCGCAGTACAAACAATACACTACGAGCATTCAGACATGAAGCCCGAGCTTTCTTCAGTAGGTCCTTTGGTTTCTTCAATAGGTGCTTTGATGTCTAACTTCATGCAATAAATTTTCTAACGTTATTTAGGGAATAACCCTACTGTGTTTTCCGATTTGCGGACGTATATCGGTGGTTTTACTGTCGCAAATTTAGTTTTATTGGCGACGCGTTAGCAAATCGGAAAACACAGTAGGGTTATCCCTATTCTAATTAAACTGTTTGCTGGTTGATTTTAAATAGGAAATTGTCACATTTGTATTAAGAATAAGCCTATAAACGTCACCAGCTGGTGACGTCATTAGGTAGCCCATTAACAGACGATGGGTGGTCGGACAGTTAGCGGCTCGAACATAGATCTGTAATTTGACATATTTAATCCGCTCTCATGATTAGATAACGACTAATAAAGAATAATATGTTCAGACATAAAAACTTCTCAGTATTTAACAACTTCTGTACGTAATATGAACGCTACAGAAATTGTCTTTATGACGTCATTACAAAACAACCCTGTTCCTCGCTTAATCTATGACGTATTTCTGCCAGAAAATTTGCGACTGGTATATCAGTGATTTTACCACCTGAAATGTTTAGCAGGGATCCAATCAGATTCGTTCTTACAAATGTGTTGAATTAGAATATTATTATTATATACTCAGGGATTTACCTTGTTTTTCTGAAATGGGGGTCCCTTGGACTCACCTCTTTCTTTTTTGGGGGTCCCAACCTGAAAACAAAGGGTCCCAAAACCACACAAACGACAGAGAGCTGCAGACAACAAATCACGTGTATACTATATGTTTCATTAAAGTAAATTTAACAAGCTGTGTTGTTTTTCCTTTCAGGAAATCAATGTCGGTATTCATTGTTTATTCTTTCAAATCAACATTTCACTTTGATCTGTATAATTATTTGAACCATTTCCTGCAAGCTAAATGATACTCACAATACCATGCATTGTTTATGAATCGTGCTACTTGTTTGTTAATGCAAATCAGAACATTTAACCAATTTGTTTTATTCGCCCGGGAATTTCCGATTGTGTTCGGCCTGTTGACCAGAAGTTCCGAATGATCGCAAATCCGCAATCTCTTTCCGGAAATTACCAACTTTACCCGATTAAGTGCAGCAAAGGATAAAGACGCAGTGTTCCCAGAGATTAAAACTTTTTGTTTTCGATATGGGGAATCCCCATTTGAATACGCAGTTTATAGGTAGATAAAAAATAGTGTGTTACACAGAATGATCGATCTTTGATAGTGGACAGGGTTACTGAAAATGTCAGATATTTTATGCGTCCCACGGGACGCAGTATCTCTATTTTTGCGGGTCCAGTTAAGTTTTAGTGCGTCCTATACGCAAATTTTGTGCGTCCAGTAAATCCCTGTATACTCCAAGTCCAAGTACAGGCTAAATATAGCGATAGGTGAATAGAACTGACGGAAGTTTTTTTCGTCATAGCGGATTGATTTTCGACTTGGCGGCATTTTTTATCAGCTTGGCGGACCCGTTTGCGAAAATCTTCAGCTTGGCGGCGCAAATTCTCAGCTTGGCGGGTGTACAAGCCGTTTACTGGGGTTGGAGAACACTGCATCAGCACTTTGATACACATTTACAAGTATAGGGAGAAGTTCCAGCACTATATATCGATATGGTGTGCAGGTATCACATGCTTTTATAAAGTACATGATTATACATAACATAAAGTGCAGCAACTTTTCCAGAGTGGTAGACCCATGCAACTCAATACGATCCTAATTTGATGTTTGGTCTAACTTATGAATAGTGTATACAACTTCAGGCCCATAGCCAATATGATTAGCGGGGGGAGGGGGTGTGTCAAAATTTCATGTAAATGGAACTCATCAAATGCGAGTGCCGAAGGCGCGGAGCCGTAGACGGGGGTGGGGAGGGGGTTTCCCCAGATATATATATATATATATATATATATATATAGAACCCTTTGCCAAACAATGAGATGACGCCGGTTACACTCGGGAATAATACACCAACTATTGTTGCGAAATATACGTTAACAATTTACATTAAGTTGTGGTATGCATGTAAAATGGCCTGGTCACAGAGCCACGACAAGAACCCGTTTGTTTTCAGTCATACCAATGTATTTATAATAAATGATACACGGCATACTTCTCACATCCCACAAACAGGATAGCATGTACACGATGTCCTTTGATGGATCATTGGTTGGGACGGGAAATAATCAAATGGGCCTACTGAGGAGGATCGAACTTTCAGCAAATGGAACCTCAGACAGACATTCTTGCTATGTTATCCCGGTCATTTTGGAACAAGGACTGTTACATGTAAAATCCTTCTTTTTTTTTTCATTTGAGCGGAACTCTCAATCCCCTCTAGCTACGGGCCTGACATGGTACTTAATATGTTTACGAAGTACCTTATGACTGCGCATAATAAACCCATGCGAGTTTATAATAAAGAGACCATCCTGAGTTTGTAGCTATATTATCAAGCTGTTGGCTAGTCTAATCTGTTATAAATTAAACTTATTCTTTCTCAGGTTAAATAATCTTGCTTCGAATTTAAATAGCCGTATATGCAATAGTTACATTTCTAACCATTCTCAAATCGGTAGCAACCAAGAAGTCGAAGACTATAGCCCCACTTTTATAAACCCGGTTTAAAATATGGCTTTTGCCCCACCCCACCCCCCCCAACTAGACTGTGTCCCTCCACTACAGATTGTGTCCCCTCCACTCCTCCCCCAGCTCCAGATATCGTTCTTACGGGCCTGATTCTAATGTTTTATATACCATAGCTCAACTTTCATATGTATTATTTAATTTTATTCCAAATACCGAACAAAATTTTAAATAACTTGGTGAAAAGACATCCCGACAAGAATCCTGAATGTATTTATTTGTATAATGCTTTATAAATATTTAAATTATGTTAAATACAATAAATATCTGCATACATACACCAGTGTCTGCGCTTAACTTTTTTTTCGAGTTGCCATCCGGGCAAGTGCTGACAGCACTTTCATGGATCTATTTTCACTTGCCCAAATAATATTTTCTAAAAAAACCAACAATATTGCAACAGATTATAAGAGAAAACATTTATTTTGAGTATTTTCCTGCACTCAACCAACCCACTCTTTAAATAAATAACAGACTTGCCACTGTGACTCCCCACTGTCACTGTTGACACCTACTTAGTATTCATGAGACATGATGCGTGTGTTAGAAGTTAGAACACGAGCTACGCACGTGTTAGGACACGAGCTACGCACGTGTTAGGACACGAGCTATGCATGTGTTAGGTTTGCGAAATCACTTAGCATTTCATATTAAATTAGATAATAGGATTATATAATTCCCAATTATATAATTTCCAACAAACAAAGATGCTTGCGTTCACCAAACGTTGAGCACTGGCATAACCGACACAACCCCTTCCTCCCCCCACCCCATCTCAATGAAATAATAATAATTTAAAAAAACACCTAAAATATAATGTTCAGTGAATACGATCTATGTGTACACATAACTAGAGCTGGGCGGTATTGAAATTTGAGGTTCGGTATCGATATCGGTATTTTAGGGGTGATTTACCTCGGTATCGGTACGGTATTCGGTATTGACATGATACCGATATCGAGCGCTATTTTTGGTATACTCGGCTTTAATTGCATGCCTGTGTTATGGCTCACCCGCTAATTTCATCTAAATACAATTAAATTCCATACACAAGGCTCTCGTCTGATTTATACCACCCCATTTTTCAATACCGAAATTTCGGTATTTTGAAATTTGCTCGGTACGGAAAATCGGTATTGACATAATACCGATACTGAACGGATACTGAACGGTATATACGGTATACCGCCCAGCTCTACACATAACCAGGGCTGAATCTTGTTGACATGAATTTGTGCCCAATTTTACATGCCACTTAACTTACCTTACACCTATTCTTATATTGGGCATATGTTTATATGTAAAAGCAGACCTACACTTTTTCATGGTGTAAAGTAGGCTACATAGCTGTACTTTTATTTATTTATTAATTATTGATTTCAGTCGCCAGGGGCGATCGGGCGACCGTTAAGTTCGAACCCTGATACACACGTGCACACATTAATATTATTTCAGCCTATATCCGATATTTATTGCGTACAAATCCGAACCCATGGTTTGTTGGGCGTTAACAAAAAAATATTTTCGTGATAAGCAATAATTCACAAATGTCTCCAATAAGTCTTGTTGGATGTCAACAGAATTTTCGGGTTCCCTACTGATAGAATAATTAATCATGGAGATATTCACATTCCTACTGCGTGGCCTCTCATTGTCTATGCCCCCCAACTTGTCCACAGGTCTATTTTTGCGAGATCTCGCTTGAGTTCACAGTTTGCGTCCTCGAGTTACCCCGCAACGGACACATGCGCAGTGGAATGTGAAAGAGGTCTATTGGCTAATTTAGCAATGGACAGGGTGAGCTCTGGGAATTTCTATTTCTCCTGCGAGGTGTGAAAAATGTATTGCTTTTTGCAGGCTACTATTTTGAGTACTGTACTGTAAATCAGGAAACATTAGCGACCATGAAATATTAGCAAATTTAGCGAGGCCCTACTAAATGCTAATATTTCATGATGGTAAATTTAAGGAGACCGGTCTACAGGAGATTAAACATATGAAAACAATTTGTGCCAATGTTTTGTTGGTAATTAACTAACATATAACAATGGTTACATGTATGCTTTTGATGATAACAATAGTTGGTCTGTAAGCTATATAACCTCAAGATGTATCAAAATATTCTCTCAGCCGATACTACAACTTAAGTTTTTCTTTAATGTTTGATAATGCCTACCTTGCTAAAGTCTTAAGATTGCTAATAATTTATTATTTACAGTAGTTATTTTGACATTTGGCCAAAAGAAAAAGAAAACCTGCTGCTGCCACAGACGTTACTATATATAACAATTACAGAAACAGATTTCCGTAGGGCTTCGGAATGGACCAAATTCAAGTAAACAAACATGGTGCGCAAAATACAGGTGCCCAAAATAATAATACCGAAATAAGTATAAACCAGGCTCTGAGAATTTCAAAGTTGTGTAAACCATTCATGGATTACGGAAAACAAATTCAGGTATCCCATCTCTTTTTTGTGTAAACCATCATCATCAGATAAATGATGTCCTAAATGAAACTCAGTTACACAAATTCGACCTACAAACAAGCTGACCCCAAAACATTTCACCTCAAAACATTTTATCTCAAAACATTTTACTCCAAAACATTTCACCTCATAGTCATTGAAATGTGAAGCTTACCGATTCTGAGAGTTAAAGTTGCTCTTTTCTTTCTCCCAGCAACTCCCAGTATTCTGTCTCTGAAACGTTGATGAATGACCTTCTCGGTTTTCACTAAACCGTCCTCCCCCTCGAGTCATGCTGCCTCGCTTTGAGTACCTCGCATGTGTAGACCCTCCAGCTCCCCCTCGAGTCCAGTCATATCTTCTGTAACCCTTGCTGCCAAGTTTGTCCACAAAATCAGACTTGAATGCATGTCTTGCTTTCTGGATGTGTTCATAATTAGCAAGTTCTTCATCACTCACTCCTCCTTGTTCTTCAACTTCAACTGAATTATCTCCCTTCTTTATATCATCATCCTCTTCAACATCACTGGATACAAAAAATGGATCCTTTTTTCTTTTCTTCAGAGAAGACTCTTGTGTTTCACCTATCAGAAAATCTGGAAAATCCTCTGCAAGATTGGTCTCTTCTTCATCAATATCATCGCTCAAGGTGTCCATATTTAGTTTCTTAATCACCATTTCCTTACTGATAGTGGAGTCAGTAGATGGAAGGTTGACTTTGTTCTTTAGTTCTGTCTGTTTCAGCTGTTGTTTCTTAACACAGACCTCTGCCATGTCATCATCTTCTTCTTCGTCTTCTTCTTTAGTGTGATCAGAATCATGGTCACTAATTGACTCAGAATCAGAACCATCATCTCGACAGTCACTTTCAAAACTTTCATCATCACTCACTAAACTCTTGCCCTTGCTAAGATCTGTACGTTTACTACTTTTATCACTCTTATGAACTGTTGAATCCCTGGTCACCTTCGAAACCAGTTTGTCCTCAGACACCAAATTTTTACTTTTGATGTTTACTACTTCAGAATGACTGTCTGAGGTATTGTCTGAACATTTATGTCCACCACTCTTGCTACTATGAAGAACTCTTGAATCAGATTTCCTTTTTGAAAGTTTGTCTTTCAACTTCAAATGTTTACCACTGTTGTTTTCAATTTCTGAATGTCCATCTGTATTATCATCTGAATATGTCCATGCAGTGCCAAGTATGGATGAATCAGACTGTCTCTTTGAAACAAGTTTGTCCTTACACAACTTTTCATTCTTGCTGTCTGAACTTGTAAGGTGAACATTCTTGACAGCATCACAAACTGTTGGTTCAGACTGTCTCTTTGTAACAGGTTTTGTCTTAGACATGACAGTTTCATCTTTAGTGTTTTCAGCACTGCAATGTTCACCATCAGAGTTCACGTCTGCACCATCCAATGAGTTGGACTCCTCAGAATCTGATTCTTTTGTCTTATCAGGGAAAAACTTAAGCAGACGCTTTGTCAGACAAACAGATTTGTTAGAATTTATATCACCCACTTCCTTTTTGGGTAATTCATCTTTATGTTTTGTAAATTGACTGCTTACTGATTCATCTTTTTCATCATCAGAACTTCTAGTTCCCACACCTTCCTGATCCCCGGTCACTCTATCACTAAATAAATTATTATTTTCTCCCCAGTCAACTGTTGTTGGAAGATCATCCTCACCTTCCACAAGCTTTCGCTGCAGATACGTATCAGTCATTATCTGTCTTGCTTTTATGTTGGTCGTTTCAACCTCGGCACTCTTCATGTCGCGATTTTTCTTTTTCTTGTATCGGCGACCACTCTGTTTCATTACGAGATAAGCCGCGAGGGACTTCCAGTCTCTATGGCAACTGCGAAAAGCTTTCACCTTGTCTTGTATAATGCTGCATTCTGCCAATCGAGTCAAAGCCCTGGACTGAATGCTGGATGTTGGCTGAAGTGTAAGAGTATAACAATATTATGTAAACATCCATTTATACAATCTTAATGAACAAGGAAGGGAAGGTCAGCTTAATTACACCTCAGCACTAGTGCTAGAAATCAGGCTACAAATTTTCTAAGCTATTTTAGCACTACAATAACGTAAAGCCATCATAGGCTATGAAGTCACTACAACACATGCCATAGTGACGTCATAACCTATGAGGGCTTTACGAAGTTGTAGAGCTAAGACTTTCTAAAATATGGGCCTAGCAGGGCTAGCTATGGGTGAGCAGAACATTTCGCCAAATTACTTATTAAACATGGGCCTAGCAGGCCTAGCTATGGGTGAGCAGAACATTTCGCCAAATTACTTATTAAACATGGGCCTAGCAGGCCTCGTTATGGGTGAGCAGAACATTTCGCCAAATTACTTATTAAACATGGGCCTAGCAGGCCTCGTTATGGGTGAGCAGAACATTTCGCCAAATTACTTATTAAACATGGGCCTAGCAGGCCTAGCTATGGGTGAGCAGAACATTTCGCCAAATTACTTATTAAACATGGGCCTAGCAGGCCTAGCTATGGGTGAGCAGAACATTTCGCCAAATTACTTATTAAACATGGGCCTAGCAGGCCTCATTATGGGTGAGCAGAACATTTCGCCAAATTACTTATTAAACATGGGCCTAGCAGGCCTAGCTATGGGTGAGCAGAACATTTCGCCAAATTACTTATTACACATGGGCCTAGCAATGGGTGAGCAGAACATTTCGCCAAATTAGTCATTAAACAATAGAAAATTGTAAAAACCACTTATTTCATAACATAACAGCAACGATTGCTTAAAATTATTTTGCCAAATTAAAATAAAATTTGCCAATTGTTTTAAAAATTAGTAGCTGGCGAATCTGACGAGTGCCAAAGCTAGCCCTGGCCCAGTGACCTAATTCCTAAACTTCTGCATATTTGCGATCTCGCAGCATTATGCCAAAAGACTTGCAAGGACTATACGATGTCACTTAACAGAGCTTAAGAGACGTTTTAAATTTAATGGACAAACTTATTTAAATATTTGTACACTGTAAATTATTAAATCCTTGAATAGAAGCCTGCCTCAATTAGAGGCTCCAGGTCTCAAAGCGTCTAAAAAAAAAGAAGAGTGACCAGCCTCTAAAAGAACATCACGAAAATAAATTGTAGCCTATAGTCCAACCCACAGGGAATGCCTTTGTTCATAAGTACTATGGAATTTACTACACGTTATTTATTTCTGAGCCGATTGTTTTCTAAATTGCACACAAAAATAGTTGGGGGGGGGGGGGGGGGGGGGGGGGGGGGAGTATTTCCAAAGCCATTTTACTTTTTTTCTTACGTCAAACCAAAGTTAAATTATTTACAAAACACATTTGTGTAGGAAGATGGGACAGACCACAGGCTTCTGTTCACGGATTCACTGGATTCCCAAAACTATTTACTTTACTTATGCATTAGTAGTGCACCAAAGTTTCTTAGTTTTGTTTTGTTTAATGACACCACTAGAGCACATTGATTAATTAATCATTAGCTATTTGATGTCAAACATTTGGTAATTCTGACACGTAGTTATCAGAGGAAACCTGCTACATTTTCCTAATGCAGCAAGGGATCTTTTGTGTGTACTTTCCCAGACAGGATAGCACATACAACGTTCTTTGACCAGTTGTGGTGCACTGGTTGGAACGAGAACAAAACCAATCAGTTGAATGATCCACTGAGGTGATTCGATCCAGTGACACAAGCACCTCAAGCGAGCACTCAACTGACTGAGTTAAATCCTACCCCCTAGTAGTGATTCAACTGAGATGTACTCAATAAACTTGAATAACAGAAACTTTATTCAACCGGTCAATAAAAGTGTCTGAGTTAGGGTACTTTTGACACTTTGTTTTGTTACAAAAGTGTATGACACCACAAGGGCTACTGCTGCAGAAAATAAATGTTATCATAAGTGCCCCTACTAGGTGGTGATCGGTTTGAAATCTTTTGAAATTGGATTGCATTACTTGTACTATGACAAATTTTAAACAATAGTTCTCTTACTATAATCTTTCAAACAAATTTTAAAATGTATTCATTAATTTCCAAGATTTTAGGAAACAGTGTTACCCTTCATATATCCTCTGGCAAAAACCTTGTTTATATGTCTCATTTACAGACAGGACAGCCAGCACTGTGATGTACAATGGCAGACTTTTCATTTACCTAACACCCACAAGACGCGAAAATGGCAGACTTTTAATTTACGTAACACCCACAAGAGGGGAAAATGGAATACTTTTAATTTACATTACACCCACAAGATGCAAAAATGGCAGACTTTTAATTTACGTGACACCCACAAGACGCGAAAATGGCAGACTTTTAATTTATGTAACATCCACAAGAGGGGAAAATGGAAGACTTTTAATTTACGTAACCCACAAGACTTTTAATTTACATGACACCCACAAGACGCGAAAATGGCAGACTTTTAATTTACGTGACACCCACAAGACGCGAAAATGGCAGACTTTTAATTTATGTAACACTCACAAGAGGGGAAAATGACAGACTTTTAATTTACGTAACACCCAAAAGACGGGAAAATAGCAGACTTTTAATTTACATAACACCTATAAGACGGGAAAATGGCAGACTTTTAATTTACGTAATACCCACAAGAGGGGAAAATGGCAGACTTTTAATTTACGTAACACCCACAAGAGGGGAAAATGACAGACTTTTGATTTACGTAACACCCACAAGAGGGGAAAATGGAAGACTTTTACATAACCCCACACAGAGGGGGAAATGGCACTCTTTAAAATATCAAGTGGAAAATCAAACTCCTCTAAATGCATGTATTTGATGTTAGAGGCATTTAAAATATATGCAAAATAAATGTACCATGTTTAAATATGCTCACCATTGATGTAAATTTATGCCATTTAGTGAAAGCTTGTAACATATTTCATATTTCTGTGTGTACTTACTTGCTTACATATTTCATCCAGGGTAGAAGTATTCCACAAAGCATATTTAGAAACTTTATCCAGATTCACAGCCTACAAAAACAAAATTAATACATTATTTATATAACTAATTGTATGTTGTCATACATTTCACAGCTCTCAAGGTAATAAACTTAAAAGCTGCAATTTCAATATTTTTATTATTTAACCTCCAAGTACCATTGAGGTGTATTATATGCCTGTCAAAAGTAGGTTGCGACATACCACAAGGAAGATACGGCCCTTATAGGGATTTCTTTTAATGTGTAGTAATGTGTTAAAAGAAGGTTGCAGTGACATGCCACCAGCCCAAGTTGTACTTGCATACAAGGTTTGATGATCCTATATGAATTCATAAGAAACAAAACGTTTGTGGACGGACATGTGGATGGATTGATGGACAACTCCTACTATAATACAGGGTTCATAGCGTTAAAGAACAAACAAATTCAAAGACTTTCAACAACTTTTACCTGCCATTTTCTAAGACTTTCACACAGTGGTCAAAGACAATAGAATGCGATAAAAATACCAAAGTCAGTTTGTTTACATTGCTGTCCATGGCAAAACAATTGAGCTTTTTTTACATGCATCATGTCAGATTAAACCTTGTAACTGGAAAATATCAAGTGCATGTAGCTTTAAAAGATATCATCATTGCTCTGGCTATGATTTGTGAGAATTTAAAGACTTTTAAAGACTTTTATTACAATTCAAAGACTTTAAAAGACCTAAAAATAATGTTTTCAAATTCAAAGACTTTCAATGAATTTAAAGACCGCTACGAAGCCTGATAATACGACCCGTCATAAGACAGGCATATAAAAATCATTCACAATTTTTACAAGATAAATGTAGGTTATAATAATCATATAAAAAATCAACTTTCAAAAGGTGCAATACTTCTTTTCTTTTAGTGCAATAATGTATTACCGGTAAGCAATATGGTGGTTTAACAGTGCTCTCGATCACGCATATATTCAGAACGGTTCATTAAGACCAGTGGCGTTTATGTTTTGCAAGGGCAGTTTTAATTATTGGCATGTAGGTTACAAGAGTTTTGCTTATTAAAACTTCAGAAGACTGGTATATCAATTTCCACTGGGGGTCAAACATCCAGGTAACATAATGGTGACATTTAGTCTAGTCTTGGTGAAGAAGCTTGTGGGTTACCGTCATATGTCTTTTACAAGCACTTTCCTGTACACAAGACAGCATGTATAATGACCACTCAGGGTTTAAGCTGGACTTAAAACATTATTAGCAATTTGGCTAATTTGACCCTAAAATCTGTAGCCAAATTCAGATATCAATTAGCCAAAAAAAGTATATGACAAAATTAAGGCTCTTTTTAAAGTAATTTATTTCTAACCCATAATTTCTGAATGAATATGGGTGTCCATGCCCAGTTACTACTTTAATGTATCCATCAGTTCTGCCCCGTTTTAAAATCCATATTGTGAAGTGCATTTGTTAAATATTCAGCAAAAATAAAGATAGAGTTAAACAGTTTAATCAGAGTTTTAACTATTCTTTATGATATACCCGGTAAGCGGTATTCCACGAACAGTCAATCGAGACATGTCGGCTTTTTCCACAAGCAAGAAATCACATGACATTGGCCATATGGAGGAAGAGAAAAAGAGCGAGCTATTACGGAATCCGACGAAGTGGCTCAAAACAAGCATGCACAAAGTAGATGTACAAATAACAAATAGCGAGACTACTGCTGCATTCACGTTTACTCAGAAGTTGTTATTTCTGACTTGTAAACTTATTTCCTACCTGTATGCACTTTAATGTATTAATGAATACTCCTCAAAAACAAATAGCGGAAGATTATGAAACAGGATTTTCAAATTATCTTTTTGGCGATTTGATAATGAAATATTTTCGCTAAATTCAATATTAATTCGCATTTGGCGATTTGGCGAACGGCAGCTTAAACCCTGCCACTGATTGATATATCAGTCAAGGGACACTCGTTGAATGGGAAATACTGTTTGTTTTGTTTAACACAACCACTAGAGAACAATGATTAATTAAGCATTCGATGTCAAACATTTTCTGAATTTACATGTAGTCTTCAAAGGAGACCTGTTAAATATTTCTGTGAGCAGCAAGGGATCTTTTATATGAGCAGCAAGGGATCTTTTATATGCATTTTCCAACAGCAGAGCTCACACTTAACAATGTGTTACCTACACGTACACTGGTCATTTTGAGCATAGCTATAACAGTTTTTAAACCAGTAATTTTTGCAACAAATATAAAATTCAACCATTATCTCTTCAACCTACATGTATGCAGTGGTTGCAAAACAAGGCGTTGCATGCGACGTTTACTACCCTCATTTCTGACGTCTATTTTCGTCACAGTTGCTCAGACTCCAGTTCATATTTTCTTGGTTTTTGTCTGAATGTATAGCTCGGCTTCTATGGGTTAATTTCTTTAGGAAAACTTTGAGTTTCCCACGAATACAGCGTCCATTACTGCTCATTGCCTTTGTTTTTAAAATATTTTTTGTTTTGATACATGAGCACACTAGACCCAGTGATTTTCCGCGATCGCGGAAAACGGACAGAATTCCCAGAATTCCCATTGTGAAACGGAATTTACATTTGGAAACAGAATTGCGATTTCCCGCGAAGTTAAAAAAATTAATACTATTTTACTATTGCCACATGCTGTAAAACTGACGATTGACCCGTGCGCAGTACTATTGGCAAACGCTAGACTATTATGCGCTTCACAGTAAACCAAATGGTCACATTAGGACTTGGGGCTGGACTTGGGGCTGGTTTACTGCTTAGTCTGTTATGCCTGTGCAGATGGGACAGGTTTTTTTCCAGGAGTAAGTTTAGCCAGCGGTTTGTCGCTAACGTTTGTCTTGGGAGACAGATTTTTACGCTACACATTAAACCGAATGACCATTTCGGGAACCATCAGTCAAAATATGTTTGCAAACGTTTAGCCAAAAACGGCTGGCTGAACGTTGCATTATTTCCGCTGTGTCATGCGCATATGAACCTGTGACTGTGTCATGCGCATACTTCAACTTCAATACATGTCCCCAAACGGGCCCAAAAACATTTCGTATCTCCTAAATTCAAGGGCCATAACTCTAAAAGTGGGTAAATGACCACAAAACTTCAACTTGATCTGTAAAGCTATATACAAATGATAAACCTATACACAAAATTTCAGCTTGATATCTAAAGGTCTTCTGAAAAAAAGAGTCAAAAAAACAAATTTTCACATCTAAGTTCAAGGGCCATAACTCCATCAAAAAATGGGTAAATCGTCATGAAAGTCAAACTTGATCTGTAACAGTACATGATGAAACTATACACAAAATTTCAGCTTAATATCTCAAAGCCTTCTGCAAAAAACATCCAGAAAACATGTGGGACAGAGGGATGGAGATGAAACTTTTCGTGGTCAACCTATGTTGATTTTTTACACTGTTACTTGTCAGTTGAGAACACTCCCTAAAATTAGTAGTTTGACTCTCACGATAGTGTTGTATTTTTCACAAAATATATTCTGACATAGAAATTGTATTGAACTGCATGGAGTAATTAAGGGTGGTGTGTAACCTTTAGACTGACGCCCATAAAATATTAGCAATTTGGTGAACTTGCTATAAGAAAATCTGTCGCCAGCTTAAAGTTGAATGACAGGCAATTTTTTAATAAAAGTTTTTTTGGTTGGCAAACTAGTAATGAAATATACTACTCAAAAGAATTTAAGGGTCAAAAATTTATAACCAAACCAGTTTCAGAATGTATTAGATTGATGATGTAAACTACACCAAAATTTTAATTTATTGTTCCATATTTACAAAAACCCACAAATAAACGTCACTGTATACAAGAAAGTCACATGACATGCTGTCAAAGTTGAAGGTTGTCAAACATGGATTTTACACATTAGAACATTCATTTAATAGTGTGTGAATCCACCCCTGGCGCGAATACACTCGACACATCGTTGCCTCATGCTGTTAATCAGACGTCTGAAGAACTCTTGGGGAATGGCCTGCCACTCTGCCATAAGAAGTTGACCCAGATCATGAAGGTTGGCCGGAGGGGCATGGTTATCCCGAACTCTCCTGCCTAATTCGTCCCAGGCGTGCTCTATTGGGGCCAAGTCAGGCGAATATGCTGGCCAATCCATCCTGGCGATACCTTGTTGTCTGAGAAAGTCCGTTACCACCTTGGCACGGTGGGGTCTGGCATTGTCATCCTGCAGAACTGCCCCGCCGCTAATCTGCTGAAGGCCTGGGAGAACCAACGGCCGGATAATCTCATTCAGATAGCGGATTCCATTCAGATTACCATCCACCACATAGAGGGGGGTCTTGTGGTGGATAGAGATGCCGCCCCACACCATGACGCTGCCACCACCGAACCGGTGACGTTGTCTAACGTTAACGTCAGCGAAGCGCTCCCCAGGACGTCTGTAGACATGAACCCGACCGTCGTTGAACTGGAGACTAAACCTGGACTCATCAGTGAACATCACTCGACCCCACTGAACACGTTGCCACCGCAGATGAAGTGTGCACCAGTGACGTCTGGCCGTTCTGTGACGTGGTAGGAGTGGTGGTCGAACAGCCTGGCGACAGCAACGTAGATTATTGGCTCTCAGACGATTGCGTATGGTTTGATCAGACACTCGAGTTCCAGTCGCAGTCCGCAGATTGTCATGCAATCGGCGCGCAGTGGTTGTGCGTTGATGTAGAGCCATATTGGTGATGTAGCGGTCCTCTCTATTTGTAGTGCTTCGGGGTCTTCCCGAACGTGGACGATTTCGAACAGAATTCGTTGCTTGGTATCGTTGCCACAGTCGGCCAACGACACTGACTGACACCAAGTCTCAGAGCAACATTTCTTTGCGTATTGCCATCCTGAAGCCAAGCAATAGCCCTTCCTCTATCTTCGATAGTCAGTTGACGTCGTACCATTGTCGAATTTGGAGTGTGCACCGTACACGAACGCAAGCTCCAATTATACGGAAATTCAGCATTGGGAACATGGAATACACATGCAAAGCGTGCAAATGAAGCGCTTTGTGAAAAAGCAAGTTATGGGCACTTAGCAGACCTTTCGCTTTCGCCCTAATTTACGTGCAAATGTAAGCATGTTTTCGCCATTAGAACTAGTCGACAGTGTTAATGACAGTGGATTTTAATTCATTTATGGGTTGCTTAGACACACTTTCGTCAAAATGGAACAATACCATGCGTGACATTATGGTCTAGCTAATATAATTGACATTCAGAAAATAATGTCGAAAATATCGTCTGACCCTTAAATTCTTTTGAGTAGTATATATTCACTAAATCCAACTTTAATTCGCATTTGCCGATTTAGCGAGTGATAGCTTAAACACTGGATACAACCTGATCTCAGGTGGGTTGGGACGTGGCTCCATGGTAGACGACTCGCCTGAGGACAACACAAAACCAATTTTCCTCTACAGACACAGGTTCTTATCCCAGGACAGCCACAGGTTCTTATCCCAGGACAGCCACAGGTTCTTATCCCAGGACAGCCACAGGTTCTTATCCCAGGACAGCCACAGGTTCTTATCCCAGGACAGCCAGTTATCCATGACTGTACAAATTGATATCTGGTACAAATCGGAATTTTATTTTATATTTTATAAATATTTATTGTCCCAGATCAAATAATTTTGGAAATTTTAAGATTTTAAAAAGACACTAGAATTTTAACAGTAAAAACAGGAATTTTAACAGTAAAAACTGGCATTCCAATTGATTACATTCCAAAGAGTAACAAATCGGATGGCATTTACACCCAAGTAGGGGCGGGATGTAGCCCAGTGGTAAAAGCACCCACTCGATGCGCGGTCGGTCTGGGATCGATCCCCGTCGGTGGGTCCATTGGGCTATTTCTCGTTCCAGCCAGTGCACCAGGACTGGTATATCAAAGGCTGTGGTATGTACTACCCTGTCTGTGGGATGGTGCATATAAAAGATCCCTTGCTGCTAATCGAAAAGAGTAGCCCATGAAGTGACGACAGCGGGTTTCCTCTCTCAATATCTGTGTGGTCTGACACCATATAACCATAAATAACATGTGTTGGGTGCATCGTTAAATAAAACATTTCTTTCTTTCTTTACACCCATACTTTCACACACATATATTAACCTTTATAACTCTAATTTCTTCCAGTAATCTTTCTGATTTGGCCTTTAACTTTTCCAGCTGCTTCTCAGAGCCCCTAAAAACAAAGAAAAGCACTATATTAAATGCTTAGTTATATAACACATGATGCACAACTTTAACTTTATTTGTAAATTTATAATATATTGAATGTTAGTTAACATTTATTAACATTTATGTATTAATTCCAACAATAAGCTAAACAGAAAATAATATATGGCAAATAAAAAATAATCTGTTTTAAAGACAAATGAAGGTGGGAGTTTCTTCAATGCATCTAATATCAGTCTCTGCCAGGAAAGGCGACAATTGCTCCTGCTCACCTCCACACTCGCCTAAAAGGTTTTAAGAGAACGACAAATTGATCACCTTGCAAAACAAAATGTCATATATTTTATTTGAAACTTGATGTGATTGCTCACCGACAGACACACACACACCATTTCCTAACTTTGATAACATTTTTAAGAAGGCAGTGAATTGAGTTTTGCGGATAAATAAATTAATGACAACAAACTTTCATTTACATTATCTTTTCTTATACACACACACACACACGCACGCACACACACACACACACAGTCACACACACACAGACACAGACACACTCACTCACACACTCACACACACACACACACAGACACACACACACTCACACTCACACTCACACACACAGACACACACACAACTATACACCAATCGTGTCTGTGGTAAAGTACATGTATATAAAAGACACACACACACACAGACACACACACAACTATACACCAATCGTGTCTGTGGTAAAGTACATGTATATAAAAGACACACACACACACACAACTATACACCAATCCTGTCTGTGGTAAAGTACATGTATATAAAAGACACACACACACACACACACACAGACACACACAACTATACACCAATCCTGTGTGTGGTAAAGTACATGTATATAAAAGACACACACACACAACTATACACCAATCCTGTGTGTGGTAAAGTACATGTATATAAAAGACACACACACACAACTATACACCAATCCTGTCTGTGGTAAAGTACATGTATATAAAAGACACACACACACACACACACACAGACACACACAACTATACACCAATCCTGTGTGTGGTAAAGTACATGTATATAAAAGACACACACACACAACTATACACCAATCCTGTGTGTGGTAAAGTACATGTATATAAAAGACACACACACACAACTATACACCAATCCTGTGTGTGGTAAAGTACATGTATATAAAAGACACACACACACACACACACAACTATACACCAATCCTGTGTGTGGTAAAGTACATGTATATAAAAGACACACACACACACAACTATACACCAATCATGTGTGTGGTAAAGTACATGTATATAAAAGACACACACACACAACTATACACCAATCCTGTGTGTGGTAAAGTACATGTATATAAAAGACACACACACACACAACTATACACCAATCCTGTGTGTGGTAAAGTACATGTATATAAAAGACACACACACACAACTATACACCAATCCTGTCTGTGGTAAAGTACATGTATATAAAAGACACACACACACACACACACACAGACACACACAACTATACACCAATCCTGTGTGTGGTAAAGTACATGTATATAAAAGACACACACACACAACTATACACCAATCCTGTGTGTGGTAAAGTACATGTATATAAAAGACACACACACACACAACTATACACCAATCCTGTGTGTGGTAAAGTACATGTATATAAAAGACACACACACACACAACTATACACCAATCCTGTGTGTGGTAAAGTACATGTATATAAAAGACACACACACACAACTATACACCAATCCTGTGTGTGGTAAAGTACATGTATATAAAAGACACACACACACACAACTATACACCAATCCTGTGTGTGGTAAAGTACATGTATATAAAAGACACACACACACACAGACACACACAACTATACACCAATCCTGTGTGTGGTAAAGTACATGTATATAAAAGACACACACACACAACTATACACCAATCCTGTGTGGTAAAGTACATGTATATAAAAGACACACACACACAACTATACACCAATCCTGTGTGTGGTAAAGTACATGTATATAAAAGACACACACACACACACACAGACACACACAACTATACACCAATCCTGTGTGTGGTAAAGTACATGTATATAAAAGACACACACACACAACTATACACCAATCCTGTGTGTGGTAAAGTACATGTATATAAAAGACACACACACACACACAGACAGACACACACAACTATACACCAATCCTGTGTGTGGTAAAGTACATGTATATAAAAGACACACACACACAACTATACACCAATCCTGTGTGTGGTAAAGTACATGTATATAAAAGACACACACACACAACTATACACCAATCCTGTGTGTGGTAAAGTACATGTATATAAAAGACACACACACACACAACTATACACCAATCCTGTGTGTGGTAAAGTACATGTATATAAAAGACACACACACACACAACTATACACCAATCCTGTGTGTGGTAAAGTACATGTATATAAAAGACACACACACACAACTATACACCAATCCTGTGTGTGGTAAAGTACATGTATATAAAAGACACACACACACAACTATACACCAATCGTGTCTGTGGTAAAGTACATGTATATAAAAGACACACACACACACAACTATACACCAATCGTGTCTGTGGTAAAGTACATGTATATAAAAGTACGTGTATATAAAAGTACGTGTATATAAAAGTACATGTATATAAAAGTACATGTATATAAAAGTACATGTATATAAAAGATCCCTTGCTACTAATAGAAAAATGTAGAGGGTTTCCTATATGTCAGTTATCAAATGTTTAACATTCAACAGCCAATTATTAATTAATCAACGTGCTCTAGTTGTGTCGTTAAACAAAACAAACTTTAACTATACACCAAATATTGTTATCAAGGATTTATAGTTTGTGAGACATGTATAAGTTAAACATATTGCTGACACACCCATCACTACAGTAATATCTACATCTCATCTTCTGACTGTCACCGAGAGACAGAAACGGTCATACTAGTGATATTCAGTAAACGTAATTTCACTTTATACTATCTGTCTAAAGGGACTCACCAAGCCAACTGTATCACCTATTGAATAAACACTAAAATGTCTCGTAGATAATCATACTATACTGACACACAATGAAAACGCAAAACAGATGTTTTTCTATATTTTGTTGTGATTAATGAAAAATATATTTGTTGGACTTAAAATAACAATTCATGACAGGAAGATGGTGGATGATTACTATTCTGGAGAGCAAACTGTAGTCTTGCGGTGTCATGATGTTACCGTTGTACGGGCGTCTGCATCTGAATCCAGCTGAGTCGACGGATGACCGTCATTGGATGGATAGGCCTTCTATGACATCCTATCGTGTTGCTTGCTGTCATCGTCACAGTTCTGAACCGGTCACGGAGGTGGTGTCATCGAATCTGCCGATCTTGGCGTGGGGTCGTAACGGGACGTTGACCCGGTCGAGGTCAATCACGGACACTCCCAGTCTGTTCAGCAAGTCGTCCAATAGTTGATGGATGGACTCTGAAGGTCGTAGCAACTTGGCTTTGCGAAGTCCCCCCTTGAACCATGCCCAACGCTTGCTCCATTTGTTCTTCTCCGAGTCATGGCATTCTTAATGTGACAAGGAATATGACACTGTTGCGTGACTTTTATGTGTCCACATACTGGCATTTCACGTGCATTGCATGCAGCATGATTGAGCATGTAGTGAAGGCATTTCACACCATTTCGTGTGTTCTGCTATTTTATGTGTAATGAGAAAAAACCCAGGATTAAAACCCAGACAAAAGTACCAATCAATGGCTTCCTCTCATAAATTGTTATTTTAAGTCCAATAAATATATTTTTCATTAATCACAACAAAATATTGAAAAATATCTGTTTTGCGTTTTCATTGTGTGTCAGTATAGATGTACATATATAACCACCTACTTTTTCTTTCTAAGCATCTCAATATTTCTCGTCAACTTATGAATGACTCTCACTTTAGATTGACGAACTGATGACCGCATGTTCACTATCTGTAAAGAGAATTTAAAAGTTGTTTTATAGAATGGAATAGAGGGATGGTAATAGACACCCCAGCACAGAGCAAAATTGACCATCACCAGGGATTTATCCAGACATTTTGTAGGTTTGAATATAGGACCCTTCCCAAAATTCCCAATTTCTGTACCAAAAATTCCAAATGTATATATCTGTCTGCTTCAATAAAGTAATTCTACAGTGGTGTACTACATCATTTAGTGGCCTGAAGGCCTCGAGGTGTTACGAAGTGTTCACTTCAACTGATAGTTAGATAGAGCTGTCGGGTGTTACGAAGTGTTCACTTAACTGATAGTTAGATAGAGCTGTCGGGTGTTACAAAGTGTTCACTTCAACTGATAGTTAGAAAGAGCTGTCAGGTGTTAAGAAGTGTTCACTCCAACTGATAGTTAGATAGAGCTGTCGGGTGTTACGAAGTGTTCACTCCAACTGATAGCTAGATAGAGCTGTCGGGTGTTACGAAGTGTTCGCTTCAACTGATAGCTAGATAGAGCTGTCGGGTGTTACGAAGTGTTCACTTCAGCTGATAGCTAGATAGAGCTGTCGGGTGTTGCCAAGTGTTCACTTCAGCTGATGGCTAGATAGAGCTGTCGGGTGTTACGAAGTGTTCACTTAACTGATAGTTAGATAGAGCTGTCGGGTGTTACAAAGTGTTCACTTCAACTGATAGTTAGAAAGAGCTGTCAGGTGTTACGAAGTGTTCACTCCAACTGATAGTTAGATAGAGCTGTCGGGTGTTACGAAGTGTTCACTCCAACTGATAGCTAGATAGAGCTGTCGGGTGTTACGAAGTGTTCGCTTCAGCTGATAGCTAGATAGAGCTGTCGGGTGTTACGAAGTGTTCACTTCAGCTGATAGCTAGATAGAGCTGTCGGGTGTTGCCAAGTGTTCACTTCAGCTGATAGCTAGATAGAGCTGCCGGGTGTTACGAAGTGTTCGCTTCATCTGATAGCTAGATAGAGCTGTCGGGTGTTACAAAGTGTTCGCTTCAGCTGATAGCTAGATAGAGCTGTCGGGTGTTATGAAGTGTTCGCTTCAGCTGATAGCTAGATAGAGCTGTCGGGTGTTACAAAGTGTTCGCTTCAGCTGATAGCTAGATAGAGCTTTTGGGTGTTGCCAAGTGTTCGCTTCAGCTGATAGCTAGATAGAGCTGTCAGGTGTTACAAAGTGTTCGCTTCAGCTGATAGCTAGATAGAGCTGTCGGGTGTTACGAAGTGTTCGCTTCAGCTGATAGCTAGATAGAGCTGCCGGGTGTTACGAAGTGTTCGCTTCATCTGATAGCTAGATAGAGCTGTCGGGTGTTACGAAGTGTTCACTCCAACTGATAGTTAGATAGAGCTGCCGGGTGTTACGAAGTGTTCGCTTCATCTGATAGCTAGATAGAGCTGTCGGGTGTTACGAAGTGTTCGCTTCAGCTGATAGCTAGATAGAGCTTTTGGGTGTTGCCAAGTGTTCGCTTCAGCTGATAGCTAGATAGAGCTGTCGGGTGTTACAAAGTGTTCGCTTCAGCTGATAGCTAGATAGAGCTGTCGGGTGTTACAAAGTGTTCGCTTCAGCTGATAGCTAGATAGAGCTGTCGGGTGTTGCCAAGTGTTCACTTCAGCTGATAGCTAGATAGAGCTGTCGGGTGTTACGAAGTGTTCGCTTCATCTGATAGCTAGATAGAGCTGTCGGATGTTACAAAGTGTTCGCTTCAGCTGATAGCTAGATAGAGCTGTTGGGTGTTGCCAAGTGTTCGCTTCAGCTGATAGCTAGATAGAGCTGTTGGGTAATACGAAGTGTTCGCTTCATCTGATAGCTAGATAGAGCTGTCGGATGTTACAAAGTGTTCGCTTCAGCTGATAGCTAGATAGAGCTGTTGGGTGTTGCCAAGTGTTCGCTTCAGCTGATAGCTAGATAGAGCTGTTGGGTGTTGCCAAGTGTTCACTTCAGCTGATAGCTAGATAGAGCTGTCTGGTGTTACAAAGTGTTTGCTTCAGTGAAATAATTCGCAAACGTTAGTGAAACATTTGCTGGCTAAAACTTGGATTGGAAATTTACATGTATTTTCGATCATGCCCGATACCAGCCTGTATACTTACGAACACTTGGGGAGGGGGGGGGGGGGGGGGGGGTATCGTGCTATGTATGTTTGGGCTTAGGTTCTGAGTCCTTGCTACATATATGAACTTAACAAAAGAGGAAACATTTGTTGGTAGTAACTTTTATCAGTGCGTCCACCATTACAGGCCTGGGGTGAGAACCCCGGATGTACTCCGTATGACGTAAGCAAATAATGTTAAGATACTCTCTAACGAATGCCAGACAACTCGGCCCACGTCGAGACAGCTCGGCCCAGAGTTCTGAGACAACCCGGCCCACCGCGAGACACCTCGGCCCGGAGTTGAACAATATTGTTGAACAAGTGTTGTTTTTTAAATTAAAGTATTCTCACAGAAATAAAAGAATGTGTTTTTTGTTTTTTGTTAAATTGATAAATTGTTGATCCATTTAGCCTTCGACGGTCTTAGAAGAGGAACACAAGTTCAAGGACTGGTGACCCTCATGGACTATGTGGACCGCACCTGGATGAGGAGCAGCGTGTGGTCTGTGAATGCCTGGTCAGTCTTCAACCAGAGTGTGAGGACCAACAACGATGTGGAGGGCTGGCATCACCGACTGAACCACTGTGCCCTTGGAACAGCCCCTCCCTTCTACAAGTTGGTTCCCATGCTCCACACTGAAGCCAGGCTGGTTCCTCTGACATGCCCGTTCGTCTCAGAGAGGAAGATGCGATGACGACAGAGGAACGCTTTCAGGAATCTGTAGGGGAAAATATTCGAACTGTGGGGACGCTACACAGATGGTGAAGTGTCCACTTCGAGATTCATGTCTGCCTGTGGAAAGCTGTACGCCCCTGTTGCACACTGACTTTTATCTTTTGTTGGACGTTTTATTTCTATGTTCTTTTGGTGATTGGTGTTTTATTTATTGATTATAACTATTTATGTATATGTGTTCTGTTGGTATGTGCGTATGTATTTAATGTAATAAATGTGGGAATTTGGCAAATGATGTCTTTTGTGTTATTTCTATAGTACAATACTTCTAGAAACCCATCCGACACTACGATATGCGCCTACGACATACACAATTGTCATTCTTAATGGTGACCATATAGTTAGCGGTATCTATCAGTATAATGCATTATTATTACTACGACATGGCCAACTATCATACTTAACACGCATATAATGTATCACAGCAGTATATCGGTCTAATAACGGGGCCAAGATGTCTGGGCCGAGTTGTCCCCCGGTCCGAGTTGTCTGGTCCCCCTCTCTAACCGTACATCCCATTTTCTCTAATTTTAAAACTTTTAAGCTGAATGTGGGTGCTGTCGGATTTCTTTCTGTACTATGTGTATTAGTGATTAATATGTGGATTTTTTTTAATCAGTTAACTCGAAAATGATCGATGTAAAGGTATTTGACGTCAAACATAGGATTGTTGTGGTATTCTCGGAACCGGCGTGACGTCACACGGCCTAGTTACCGATCATCCGGGTCTTTGGGGGGGAAGCAAAGCCTTAGTGATTACTGGTTTACATAGAATAAAGTTATCATATTAACTTTTTACATGCCTTACATATTGTCATTTATTTTCTGTAGCTAACACATAGTTGCAATACGTCTTATGTGTATTATAACAGCTTGGGTTGCCATATAAGAGAAACGAACAACGGGTATCTGAATTAGTATAATCTACATTTAGTACTGATGTGTTTCCGTGTACTTTGAATGTCAAGGGGACAGGGCAGGTTGGGCAGAATATAATTTTTGTTGAGGCAATTTTGAGGTAATGTTAATTATAAATTATTAATATAATAATTATGATGTGGGCTACAAAATATATAATTTGTATTTATAATAAAAATTTGTATGCATGATTAAGTTAATTATTTTCATGATTTAATAATTATTTTATTTCCAAATAATATGTAATAATTAAACAATGGCAAATTTGTTACTTTACAAGTTCAAAATTACAATAGTATTATTGTCATTTCTTATTATATAGATGTATTGGCAACAGTATAATGTTCCACTGAATACATTATTTTATTCTTAAAACAAAATACAGTTTCTTGAAATAATGAAATGCTTTTGTTTTTACAGATTGCAAAATTACCACATGATGTTGCCCTTCCTTACCGGTTGAATGCAGGCAACAAAAAATAGCAATAATAAAATATAGCCATCCTCAGACCTTGACATCTAGGGGGAGCAATATCTCTCTCTACTTACCCATCACACCTGAGATTAGTTTCAAGGAGAATAATATATAGTTTCCTTTGGCATGTGAATTTATATACATGTAGTATCAATATGGTAATATTTAAATTGCCCCCATAAACTACATTAGGGAGCAAATAATCAGTTCCCTCAGTTATTTTCATGTCGAGGTCTACAACCTAATAAAACGTAAGTGTTACCTCGTCGAACAAACATGCAAATGTTTTAATAATAGGGTTTAACCTGGTATATTTAGTAATAAAACACAAAAACTTACCTGAGTAAATAATGGTTAATATATATATGTATAAGATTGGTGTTATTTTATATCTAGTCAATGAATATTGCAGATATTTTCTTGTTCAGTCTTGTGCTGTATTGGAATTGTTATTGCAGTTCAATTTAAGTAATATCTACAAAACTAATTTTTAATAGTATACAGCTGGAGAAAGGAGGCAAATATGGTTGTTAATAAACTGATCTATATCGGTATGCCTTCTACTAGACTACACATATTTAACCTAAGTTGCTTTTAACCCGGGTTAAATTACCTCATGTAGATGCACTTATGTAGCATATTCAAGGAAAATATATGAATGAGATAGTTAAATGCTATATTCTCCATGTCAAACTGTTTTCAAAATGGAAAACAAATATTAGATATGGCAGTTGACCATTCATTTTATTGCAGGCAATTTCTAAAGCAGATTACACACACGAACACACACACACTGAACTGTAGAATACCATAAAACTACATATGTAAAAAGGTAAGTCCTCTAACTTGAACAAGTAAAATTTACATTGATCCACAATAGATTTTTATGTATTTTTAGATTTATGTATATGTATGTGTAGTGTTTTCCCTAGCTTGTTTTAGCATGGTGCAGCACCATGCCTCGATAGTCTAGCAACATCTTGCCTTAATCAGCACCATGCTGCCCTGAGATTAAATAAGCCTTTTGCACTAATTAATTCTAAAATTGCCTTTTTAAAACACCCAAAAAGGTATTATTAATTAATAAAATATGCCTTTTACATCTTTTGCCATTCATTTATTAAAGCAAGCACATAAATTACATTAATGTTTATTTCAATTAATTTTTGTGTATTTTTAATGAAAAAAAGTGCCTCGAAAATGCCCCAAAAGTGTTTGGTCTACCATGCCTTTAAAAATTTCTAGGGAAATCACTATTGTGTGTGTGTGTGTGTGTGTGTATATATCTATATACATCTATGTATGTATAGATATATACACACACATTAGTGATTTCCCTAGAAATTTAGCATATATATATACTGAAACAAAGGCACACACATTATTTACCCTCTGCACCAAAGTAAATACTAAACACACACGGGGGGGGGGGGGGGGGGGGGGGGGGGGGGGGGGGGGGGGGGGGGGGGGGGGGGGGGGGGGGGGGGGGGGTGGGGGGGGGGGGGGGGGGGGCACCTATATTTTCTTACTGCAGGCCTGCTACAGACACATTTGCAAAAAAAAAAAAAAAAAAAAAAAAAAAAAAGAATTTAGGCCTATATAATTATTGTGTTAAATTTAGCAGTATAAACTTTTATTTTAAAATTAAAAAATAAATAAATAAGATGTAGTAGCTGTGGTATGGCAAAATAAATACAAGTATAGATAATATCCAAGCAACTAAGATTAAATGAAAAATAAAGACCACACAAATGTAATGATAAAGTAATATAGTAATATACTCTATTCAAGAACTGGATGCATCGTTTTGTTGGGGGGAGGGGGGGGGGGTTCATGGAAGACGATGGAATTGTGTATTTTATTTACAGTATAATGTGGGATTTTTATCACTGCACATGCTTTAACCATTTTGTTTGCTAAATTAATCTCTGTTGGTGTCAACAAGTAACAACATTGAAGTCAACGTAGTCACATTCTATGAGGGAAGCCATGGAATTCCATCAGGTTTGTCGTTTTAATGACCCTACCCACAAGCGGCGCCTAGTCTCTTCTTTTGGAAATTTGTAAAACGATATGTTTTTTTAACATCATGTTATGGTTTATGCAGCCAACTGCACAACATGTGTTAGGCATCGTGACCGTTAACTGTTGTAAATGATCGACCAAAGTTGCCTCATTTCACTATCAAACCATACGTAACTAAGGAGAAGCTTCACCGCGTCACGTGATAAACAATGGCGGCCAGGGGTCGAAGTACCCGTATGTTCGGTTCCGAGAATTAGAGCGGAAATCTTTGCCAACTTTTTGGTTGTCGAGAATTGCCAAAAAAATACATAGCTTGGTCTCTGACTGTAATGAGAGCGTATTTATGTCCAAATGTCCGTCTAGCTCTCTTACACTGTTACAGTCAGAGTACTCGGGCTAATTCAAGCTTAGGTTTAGGGTTAGGGTTAGCCCGAGTACTCTGACTGTAAGAGAGCTAGACGGACATTTGGACATAAACACGCTCTCATTACAGTCAGAGACCAACCTATGTCTTTTTTTGGCAATTCCTGACTACCAAACGGTAGGCAACGAGTCCCGCTCTAATACCACAACAATCCTATGTTTGACGTCAAATACCTTTACATCAATCATTTTCGAGTTAAGTGATACAAAAAAACCCGACCACACCCACATTCAGCTACGCTTCGTGACAAAGCTCGGCGATCTATTTCGAGACTGGGCGATTCCGCCTTGTGCAGCAGTTACAGGGGTCATCTCATAAGAGGAGGCAGTACGTAGCACATACTTTTGCCGTATCCTGTCGATAACACCCCAAATGTATCCTTCAAATTCAAAATGGAATCAATAATGTGTAATTGTTTTGGTTTAATGACGTAATGAAATCCAAATTCATCCAAACCGGCATTAGCCAACTCTTCCATGTTGTAACTTCGCTTGATGTAACTGCTGCACAAGGCGGAATCGCCCAGTGCACGATCACGTGGTCTACATCTCGAAATAGATCGCCGAGCTTTGCAATTGTTGTGACGGAGTGTCACGAAGCGTAGCTGAATGTGGGTTTCTTTCTGTAGTAAGTGTATTAGTGATTAATATGTGGATTTTTTTGTATCACTTAACTCGAAAATGATTGATGTAAAGGTATTTGACGTCAAACATAGGATTGTTGTGGTATTAGAGCGGGACTCGTTGCCTACCGTTTGGTAGTCAGGAATTGCCAAAAAAAGACATAGGTTGGTCTCTGACTGTAATGAGAGCCTGTTTATGTCCAAATGTCCGTCTAGCTCTCTTACAGTCAGAGTACTCGGGCTAGGTTAGGGTTAGTGATAGTACATGTATTAGCATACATGCTGGAACGTTGGGAACTTTTTCCAGAGTTCGACCCGTACCCCTCTATACCAAAGGCTCTAAAGACTAAAGACCCTAAAACTACCCTAACCATGGCATTGAAAGGGACGACGAGTCGAACATGCCAGGGCCAGTCACTGCCGTCTGAATGCCGTGAGCTGGTCCAGTGGGACGAGTTAACATGTATTTGTATTACCTTGTTATTTAGTGAAGCTAGATCTATACTGGAATTTCTAGCAAAATCAAGACTCCTGCTGGAGGATTCGACATCTGGTAAATCAGTTTTAATTTCTTTTAACATTATGTTATTTTCACCAGCATGCTCCATTTCTGCCATAAACACGTCTGTTATACTGATATTTTACGACATAGAGTGAACAGCATAAAACGCGGATTCGCAATCGATCAATAATTGAAGAAACATTGATGATGATGACTATAATTGTCAATTTTGAACTATTCAGATTTACCTAATCCGGAAAAATATCCGCCCGGTCCCCCCCCCCTCCCCTAACCCCAACCCCAACCCCAACCCCTAACCCCTAACCCCTAACCCCAACTAAAAATAATAATGGAGAGGACCGGGCGGATATTATACCCCTAATCCTTTGTGTATTAGAGTTTCGCCGTGTCATTTTGTGCTTTACAATCATTTACGCCTACATCTTTTTTTGCAAACAGAGTTTTATCCGAATTTTAGAAGCAATAATCTGAAAACAACAGATCTATGTTTCGCCCCAAGACAGTTCGCCTCAAGTATTTTTGCACCCAACTATTTGTCCGTTCGCCACAACTATTTGTCGATTCGCCCCTTCCTCATTACTATGTTAGGTAATAACGATGATTTTGACGGAGGTTGTTTTGTTTTTGTTACGTGTGTTTGGGGGTGAGGGGCTGTTTGTCCTGAGGATTGAGAAAGGGAACAGATTTAGTCTGTTAAATATTAAAATAAAAAATAATATATATACACCAACTTGTCATATTTAATACAAAACTTGGTTAAAAGGTTAGTCATGGAACTAAAACAAACTAGATTGATGCTTTGATGCTAATACTGTTAATGATGATATCGGCTAATACCAAAGAGGTCACAGATGTCCTGGCCGCTTCTTATTCCCTTTCTTTACCAGTGGGATTAACAATGAGGTCAATCTCGATTATTAGTAATTAAGCATTAAGAAGGTAATCACCATCTGGAAACGCATGCAATTAATATATTACACTACAATACAATCCTACTTCTCTATATATGAATATTATAATACAAAGAACGGCACATTTTGAAACATAAGTATGGAAATGTAAATAAGAACGTACCTTTTTACAGTCATGTATAGAATTTAAGTGTATAAAAGCACGTTTTGTACACATACAAACATATAGTTATACATACATATATGCAATAATTACAGTTAACTATTAATATATACTTAAAACTTTGGTCAGTCTAAATCAAAGGCCTTTCAACTTAAATAGCACCTGTCGTGTCACAACCGAGTGGGCAAGCTCTTATTTCATTCTTTCAACTTATTAAAAACTGCTTTACATACACTAATAAAAGAATATTATATATTATATACATATATTTTATTTTATTTTATTTTTTTAAAGAATTGACCAAAATATAATTTGACTTTATTTCTATTTGAATTTGAAGTTTCTTCAAACAATATGGCTGTCAATGATCACACGACCTATTTTACTTATAAACGTAGTCTAATTCATAATTTTGATTCTTTCTTATTGATATTTAAAGACAGACACACATTGAACGCTGTCAAATAATGTATATATTATATATTTGTTTACTCCTGTTGATTTCACAAAGAAGAAAACCGCCCGAACCTTAAAACAATTACTAGTATATCCTTATTAATACCGAAAATATGTAGCAATTTATATGCAATGGTATCTATACATCCGAATTTGATGTGCAGATAAGTTGGCCGTTTTGACTATTTCCTTTTTTCTTTAGCCGTTTTGACTTTTTTTCTTTGGCCGTTTTGACCTCTTTGGGTGTTTTTAGGTTTGTTTGTTTTGTCAATTTTGACCTTTTTCTTTCGCCGTTTTGACTTCCATGTTCAGGGCCATTTCATTCTGGGGTCGTGTTGACCGAATACCAGAATGATAGCGATTTTAGCTGAACTAATGGAATACCTTTAAACTAACTATTTAAAAAAGTTAAATTGGCCCTAACCCCCTAAAATTAAAATGTTCTATTAAGGAGAAACAACTCCGTTTAGCAAAAATTGACAGAAGACCTAAACTAAAAATTGGCACCTTAAAAATGTATTAAATTTAACACTCCCAAGTTGTATCGAGATGAAGTTAGACGTGTCGTCATGCGCTTTCAAGTTAAACCCGTTCCACCCCACCCCCCACACCAGGGGTACTCATTAATAATTTGGTGCTCTACTAGAGTTCCGTGACGCGTACACCGGGTCACGGGCTTCCATGACATTGGTGTATGGCGACGCGGTGAAGAGGAAGAAGGGATCAGGTAGAAGAAACGTGCGCCAGGGGCGGCACAGTGGGGGGCCTAAGCTGGCAGCGTTGCTTTCTCCACGGGGACCAGCCAGCCAAGGCCAGGCCTTCCACGTCTAGTCGCGGCAGGGACTTCGCCATTTGGAGTCTTCAGGCGAGCAAGATCAAGCACCAGTACTCTTAAGTACTTGGTCGGTGATATCACCAATGTGGTCTCACTGTTTGGCGGTCTCCAGGAGGGAACTTTCAAGCGTTTCCCCGACGGCAGTGAGGTGGCGATCCACGACACGGATCTATGTGATGGGACTGTCTGCCTTGTGGTGATGACGCGCCGCGATGGTCTTTACAGGCAAGGGATCCTCTTCAAGGATATGGACAACAAAAGCAAAACAAAGAAAGTCCTGAAAATAAATTTTCGTATCTCCTAAGTTCAACGGCCATAACTCAAACTGGGTCAAAATGGGTAAATCGCCATGGAAGTCAAACTTAATTTGCAATTGTACCTATATGATAAATTAAAGCTATACACACAATTTCAGCCTAATATCTCAAGGACCGGTAGGGGACTAATATCAATGTGACTTTTTAAAATTAGTAATTATGTTTATCAAACAAGATTATGTTAAAGACTGGACACAATTTGAGCTAAGATTTGTTATTTTTGTTTGTTAAAACAAACTTTAACTTTTTGTTTCAAAAGAAACCTTAAATATTAGCCATAAACTTCACTAGTTCATTACAAAAATTAACCCCATTAAAAAAATCCTGGTAACACCCATAGGTACGTTGGGATGGGGACGGGGACAAGTACCTTGTGACTTGTGTAGATAACTTGACAAGTGGTACAAAAAAAAAATTGCCAATGCGAAACCGAGTCAAAAGGGATGAGGTCAAAACGACTCGATTAAACATATGAATGCAAGGGTGATTGATATTCTTGTAGGTAACTTTTCAATAATAATTTGTCTCTCGGTTTAAAAGTCAGCATGACTAACAAAACGTCTAAAACATCTATCCAACATTTGCACTTTATTAAACATTTGTTTTAATCCGCGTTTTAGATGTGTCCACTATTGCGCATGAATACAATCATTCGGTAACATTTCAAAATGGAGGACAGGAAGAAAGAATTTCAAAACATCTCCCACATTGACCAGTAAATATCTGTTCGTAAAGGAAGTATTCTTCATGGTCGACTCATGCTAGTGGAAGAGTAACTTGCTTAAGTGTTTATCTATGGTAATTATCCTAATTATTTTGTTTGAAACATAACATTTTACTAAAACAAATGAAATTATTTTTATAATTTGAAGAAATTATTCCATAATTCAGTAATTGTACATAATCATGATAATGGGTAAGAAATTAAGTGTTTCAGTTGTTATTTTCGCAGACACTGACAGTAATATTAAATAAATGGGTGTAGCTAAAAGGAATTGTTGTTGGGTGAGTTGTAAAACCTCTTTTTAAAATGTCTGGTTTGTTGTTAAATGTTACTGTTACTAGTGTTACTGTTAGGTTATCTTGGTCAAGTTGGTGTAATTAATAGTCACACATCATACTAGCCAACCATCCCGTTTTGCGTGGGACAGTCACGATTTTCCACCATTTTTTCGGCATCCCTGAAGTTTGCAAAATTGTTCCGATTTCCAAAGATCGTCCTGATAAAAAAAAAATGAAAGTGACATTTTTTTCTTTTGTATTTTTGCCGTGCCGATTTACACTTCCTTTTGTTTCCTCATGTAAAATGACCCCAAAACACATGAAATTGCATCTCAGAGCATCTAATTTTCAAAAACAAATGGGGGAGGGGCATTCTCCCCCCCCCCCCCCCCGTCAAGTCATTTGTGGTCCTTAGTTAGAATGTCCCTCTTTTTACTTTCCAAAAGTTAGCAAGTATGATGTATATAAAGACAAACAGTAACCGAAAAGCAATCAAATAACTTAACTACATGTAGTTGGTCCAGTGCTGTGTATAAATATTTAATTAACTACATGTAGTTGGTCCTGTGCTGTATATTTATAGCATACTGTTTGTTATCTACTGCTGAATTCATTTTTCGGTTACTAGTCATTTCATACCATAGTTTATGGGTTTCGTACCATAGTGCTTTGGTCATTTCGTACCATAGCCATTTCGTACCATAGCCATTTCGTACCTACTTTTTACCATCTCGTACCATAATGTTTGGTCAATTCGTACCATAGTCATTTCATACTCAGTGTCTTATTTTTGTCATGGTATGCCACTTCTTGTTTTTATTGTTGATGTATAAACATACCTTGTAAAGTGAGCAACAGTTTAAATGAACAAAGGTTTTATGAATAAGAGAAGTAAATTAACGATGAAATGTGTTTCAGTGGCCATTAACCCAATTGAATTCACTTTTCTGAACATATGTATATTGCCACATGAAGGTGATAGTTTATTTTTAAGACAAACTGACAAGTAACCCATCTTATATAGGCCTACGTCCTTAGCCCACTGTCAACAGATTCTCTGCCTATCAGCAGGGGTGCACAAATGTGAAATTGTGATAGTTGCCCGGTGGGCAACCAGTAGCTGAAGTTTGGTTGCCCAACATCATCTCTTGGTTGCCCACATACTAGCATTTCATAAAAGGTTTTATGAATATATTTTGAACTGTCTTTAAAATGAAACTGAAATTTAAAATGTTTTTATTATTATCATTACTTATCAGTTTAGTTTTATTTCTTTTTTAACATTATTTATCTACAGCTCATGTTCGCTTAGGCTGAATTTTTTTTTGGAGCACATTGATTAATTAATCATCGGTTATTGGATGTCAAACATTTGGTAATTCTGACTGGTAGTCATCAGAGGAAACCCGCTACATTTTTCCTAATGCAGCAAGGGATCTTTTATATACACTTCCCCACAGACAGGAAGGCACATACCACAGCCTTTGTCCGGTTGTTGTGCACTGGTTGGAACGAGAAAAAACCCAATCAGCTGAATGGATCCACAGAGGCGGTTCGATCTCGCTTGGGCTGTCACAGTCATAATACTTTAATGAACTCAGGGCTCATCCAGGATTAAAAATACCTGTAGCCAAAACAATTGCCAAATGGGATTTTTATTTGCCATAATGAAAATGTTTTAGCCAAAATTGTTTTGTGTAGTACTGTATAGAGTATTTATGTATGAATATGAAAATGCATCCTTTTCAGCTAATTATGTACAAACTGGAATAAATCTGAATAACAAAATTACCCTCTGATCAAAATCAAAGACAGCAATGAGGGTAGGGGCAGTTAATATATTACTTTGATTTTTCAGTGGGCGAGGGGAGATATGCAGAGTTGGAAGCCAATGCCCTCTGCAAACACACCCCAAATTCTAAGGCCTATGGCATTAATAAAAATCTGAGAGCCAATACTCTTCTTTTTTTAAACAGTGCTCATTATTTCTGTAAAATAGCAATCTTTATTTTGGTTTAAACTGCTTTTAATTGTATTTTAAAGTAACCCATCTATTCCACACCCCAACAATTTCGTAATTTGCGCCATTTTGTTGATTTCCACGTCGTGTTAAATGCTTGTTGTTGTTGTTGTTTTGTTTTGGGTTTTTTGTTTTGGGTTTTTTATTACCCCAAAAAAACATTTGGTAATGTCAGGGCTGGGGGCCCTGAAGTGATTACTTACAGTATGAGTTTTTAAAATCTAGCTAACTTTTGAGATGTCACCTACAGTCAACAAATCTATCCAGACAGTTTCTGGTAACAAAAATCATGATTATTTTTAAAAGAAACAGGCATTGAAAATTGTAATTTGTCTAACTGTTTATTTGTTTAATATATGCATGTTCCTTTCCCGCGATCGCGAAATGCATGAGTCAATCTAATTAAAATTAGCTCCACTATTACATGTGGATCTAAAGACAGCCAGTTGGAGCTCATGTCCACCAATCAAAACCCCAAATTCAGAAAGCTGCTAGTGCATTAAAAATATTTTGAGAGCATTCCGAATTATTTTTAAATAGTGACATCATTATTTCTGTGAAAATAGCAATCCTTAAAACATTTTGGTTTTAACTGCTTTTAATTTGTATTTTAAAGTGAAGACATCTTTTTATTTTACACTTTTTATAAATAAATTCGTAATTTTAATATAAAATTGTTGATTTAACCACCCTGTACGTATGCTATGTTGCTGTATTTCAGCTTGTAAAATAGACTCTAAGAATGATGACTTCACGTTTTGTACAACTATCCATTTACGTAACGTTTTTGATTAAAAAGGCGAAGTTGAAATGGTCAATATTTTTAAAATTATTACTTTACAGACGAAATGTTACCTGGAATCAACAACTACGCAGTGTATTGTTAGTTTTCTAATCACTGGCAGGATTCTTTAAGTATGGTTTTATTCAGTGTACGTTTAACCGCAATTTGTATAAATATCTGCATGTTTCTTGGAGCTAATTTTAATCGCGAAATGCATGAGTGCGACATTAACGAAGACAAAATGAAAAACAATTAAGTATTCGTTGATGCGAACAACTATTCATGGTGGTGCGAACAACTGGTGGGGTGGTGGGGGGGGGGGAGTTCTCACAAATTTACATCAAGATTTACTTGCGTGTAATCGTATTGTTTAATGTCTGCAACAATGTCTTGTGACATGTGCAACAGTCTCGGCTGACTGTCAAGCGTGACCTATATTCACACTGATAATAGTCAATGAACATTTTCCAAATATTCGCGAACTATGAGATTGGTTCCCGACATGGACATTGGGTTTAACGTGAAGCGCATAAACCAGTTTAGCGGACGTTTTTGTTTCGCTCGGTCTAGCTGAACTCGGCCCTAGCCTACTTGTCTTTGGCCCTGAACTAGTATGTGTATTGAAACTGACACGCAATTTCGGTCCGTTTTTATTATTTTGGCTCAAAGACTTTACAGAGTTAAAATAACACGCTACAGATTTTTCAAACTTTTCTTGCATACATGATGCCGTTAAAATTAATAACTGATTATTAAAATAAGCAAACATTGTTATGCTGAATTCTTGATGACACCGCTTCTCATTACCAGTCGCGAGATCCCTGTTAATATTTGGCATTATTATTATATGTTAGGTGTCGGATAGATTATGTAACCGATTGTTCACATCGAAGATAGAAAATGGCTTAGCCAAATTTTTAGCTCAGAACTGGAAGGTTGTTGGTGTAGTTTGTGGTCTTTCACATGTATTGTGCCCTTTGCTAATAGCCACAATTCTGAAACATATCCGTCTGCATTGAACTCGTCAAAATCATGCACGGTGGACGCTGAGTGGATGGCAGCGTTAGGTTGGATATTTATATCGCCTGTCAGTGAAGTTATCAGTTTCGATACTTTTGAATTGCCCATGACTGTCCGAGTGTCGTGAAGTCTTGTTTTTCATTTTACTTGTTTTATGATTTTCTTGGTTGCCTGTCGGGCAACTGTTTGACAAAGAATGGTTGCCCGCAACATATTTTGGTTGTTCCGGGTGTGCAGACAACTGATTTGTGCACCCCTACATAGGACCTATGCCTGCCTTATTGCTGTTGGATAAACAGTGTTCGAGATTAAAAATTTGGGGCAGTATTTCAATTGGATACTAAAATGTAAAAATTTGGCATCCCACCTGGGAATATAGTATCCCACTTGAAATTCATAAATAACATCATAACAAACTTGGACGACACTGTTCTCACTACCTGCCTATTGCTACGCTGACATCGCAACCGAAATCGCAGAATTCTCACAATCAAACAGAATCGACAAATAGATTCACTTCATCCATTTTTGCGTAATAGGGTCATTCTGTGTCAAATCACCCAAAACACCCCAGATATTTTAAACCCGACCATCTCAGATTTTTATGAAACTTGTTATACTTGTTGATTGGGATTCCACAGCACCAAATTCAAAAGTTTAGGCCAATCGGACCAGTGGTGTGGGAGATATGGCCCCCCAAATTTTGAGATTTTTGGCCAAAATGGGCGTGATTGCCAACCTTTGAAACCCTCATATCTCAGGAACTACTGGGCCAATTTTCATAAAATTGGTATTGTTGGAAAGGTAATTTGACAAGGATTCCAAATCTGCCATTATTGTTCAGATTGAAGAATGTTGCGATACACTGACCGTTTGACCTTTGTTATGACCATGAAATTGACCTTGTAGATCACATGACCTTGAGATGACCTTTCTTGAAATTTAATCTCCCACGTGTTAACTAAAACATATAAAAGTTTCAGAGGTGTAATATTCTTTGTTTAGCAGCAATACACATTCAAAAATTGCATGTCCATGAAAATAACACCTTTTCTGTCATTAACGTCTGATTAGCTATACTGAAGTAAACCTGAATGACCAATTCCTGATGCTAGGAATCACCATCTCTCTTGAACACCGAGTAATACATTGTACGCCTACATGCTATGATCATATGATATCAAACTACTTCCCTCATTGCCTTCTCACCAGTTCAGCAGTCACAGAATCATTTGGTCACCCACTTCCTCCATAGTCTTGCAATTCTAACATCATCCGTCGAGAAGATGCAATAGAAGGTGTATCAATGACACAGAAGATGTCCCCTTCACTAATCCAACAAGTGTCTTCTTCGTTTGGCCAGTGAAATAACTTAGAATGTCCGTGAGGGTGCATAAAACGAATGATGTACACTTTTGGTGTACTATTGTTCATAAAGGAAGTATTGTTCATGGTCGACTCATGCTACTTTGGATTTAACCGAAAAGTATACAGACGTGTGTTGTTAGAAAAGTAATATTTCAAAGGGAGGTCACTCGCATTAATTTCATGTCGCATTTTAGCCTGCCCATCTTCACTCGCATTAACTTCGAGACACGTTAGTTTCAGGATCTACAGTATTTCATGAAATTTTAGTGGCCCAGTTATTTGTTTTTGGGCCACCATTTTTTCCAGCAAGTTTTGAGCCCTGTTCATGATTGAGGAAAAAAATAAATGATGTAAATAGCTTCTCAAAATATTTTTTCCATTATAGACATGTATAGTGTTGTTTTTTCATTTGGTGATAAATGTGACATTACTGGTTCACACATGTTCATGTTCATTAGTCCATAATACACATTATAGTAAAAATATAGTACTTGTAAGTGAAATCGTGGCTTACTCTGTATATTGATATATTAGCCAATTGCTAATTTTTATACAAAGTGGCTTTGGCTAATTAATACAATGTTCCTCAAATGAACCACATTTTAATGATTTTCAAGGAAATACTCGACATTTCCAAAGGTTGGCTAAGTCAAAATTTGTTCCAGTGTGGGCCCTGGTAATGATCGACTCATTTGGCTATGTTGTGATGGATTGACTTTCAAATTGTAATATTTGTGTAACTCAATTATGGGTTGTGCAAAAATTAATTCATGTAACCCATTTCTTTTTCGTGTAACCTGTTACGTGCATGTAAATGTGTGTAAATGAAAAAAAAGGTTTTGCAAAATTTTATTTCATGAGCGATAAGCAAGCGAAATGGCCATTCCCACAATTCCTGCTAGGCTATGCATTTGTATCATCAAATGGATGTTTTCAGTCTAAACATAACTCCAGAATCTGTTCATAATGAATTTTAAAAAATATATAGTTGATTAATTACTAAATCAGAAATCTTGTGAGTGTTGACAGAATGCAAAATTTGTTTTGTTTTGTTCGTTTTAATAATTCATTTTGAAGTAAAACTACAATTAAAATGAAAGATTTAAGAGGAAAATATGTTACAATTAAAGGCAATGGCTGCGGTTGTTGACTGTTAAGTTAATGTTTGCTGGAATCGGTGCAAGTTTAATCATTAATGTACATAAAGTTTACATTATTTAGTTATATGTATATTATAGGGAAATGTCAAAGAATACATGATGTGTATGTATATATATATATATGTAGGAATAAAAATTGTATTATGCGAGCCTCTGGCGAGCATAATACATTATTTTTATTCCTAATATATGATATTGACAATACCGAAATACACGAGGGTAATAATCTCTTTATCATATAAGCTCAAGCTTAATACCACTTGTTTTTGTAAACTGTACATGCAACTTTAATTCCAGTCCGCCATTACTAGATATTCAAATGACGGTAGAATATGTGGCATGGTGTATTTTTGAATGGAAATGACGTCAAACTCGAATGACGTCATTTTGGATGTCCTTACATCAAAATAAAGTTATGCCTAACGGTTTTTGTTTTCTGAATGCTGGACAGCTTTCAGTGTCAAATTGCCATTGAAATGTTTTTATTTGATGACTATGAATGCATACGTCAATCATGGAGTGTCGCCCAAGTACATTTGCTTAAATGTCAATAAACCTAGTGCCGAGACCTCGACTAATTTATATCTAATTTGCAAAGTTATCAAATTCTTAAAGTATGTGATCTGAAAAAAATCACATACTTTGATTGCACTAAAGATGTAAGATATTATATATTATATAAATAAGTTTTAATTTTCAAAGTTTCAAAAAGAATGAATACAGACAGTATTAATTTTTACATAATAAAATAGTTCAGTTTGTAAATAAGACTTGTTTATTTGAATTTTCATATGGTTGCATGAACATTCAAAATTTACAGTGAAACCTGTCTAAACCGGATCACTCCAAGGACTTAATATTTATCTGCTTTAGACAGGATCCAGTGTTTAGCCGGTCGCGTTTTAGAATACATGTGACTGTCAGACTAATAATTACTTAATTACTTAAGTCGTTATATCCCAACCAACATTAAAACATAAAATAAAAAAAAAATTCAATGTAATTTAGTTTTTACTACAATTACATGTAAAGTTGCAAAATGACAGATAATTCCACATGCCTACATATAGCCTGTGGTGGCCTAGAAATTTTTGTTCTTTTTTCAGCAAAATTCAGTGTGCATATTTCTTGCTTCAATTGCAGAAAAGATAAGATTTTCAGTTTGTATTTAGTGTATAAAATAAAAAGCACTGGTTGGAGCAAGAAAACCCCCAGTTAGTTGAATGTATCCACTGAGGTTGTTCAATCCTGTAATGCAAGCGCCCCAGGCGAGCGAAATCCCCCCCCCCCCCCCCCCCCCCACCCCTTAAAATTTTAAATACTATTTTTTTAAATGTTAAATTAGTTAGATAAATAAAGTTGTTTACATACAGGTATCTGTATTTATATAAAGTACTTTTTATTCGCCCGTCTATTATGGGTTGTATTATGGTATGGTGTTTTCCATACATCCGTCTGTTAACTTTTTCTTGTCTGGATCACATAATCTTGCATACAGATGCATACAGGACCATCAGACCTCACATGTAGGAACAACTTGGGATGACAGTGTGTCACGTACTGTTACTAGGTCACTGTGACCTACTTTGCACATAACAGCAGGGCTCGAAATGCAGTGTTAGTACATGCACCGGTGCATGCTGATTTTTGCATGTGCAAGTAACTTTTAATACTGGGTGCATGCTAATATTTTTGAAGTACTGTGTATTGCGTATACTAGTATCCTGTTGTCTACCAGATTCAGACTCAAGTTGTTGAATTTTGCGTATGCATTTTGTAATCTGTTCGCCACATAAAAACGATAACTTTTATCTTATGGGCGCATCCATTTTGTATCCCATAATCCTACTTACAACAATGGTGCCCGTTCGGTCATTTCCGTGAAATATATTTGCGAAAATTGCCGGCAATATCTCGGTTATATCCGTGAACGGTATTAGGGAAGGTGGTCGAGACCGACTTTGGGGTAACTGTGACCTAACTTTTTGGTAGGGGCCTAACCCTGAACAGTAACTCCTTGTTATGTTGCATACAGATGTATACGGGACACAGTCTACTGCACATAACGGGGGGGTGGGGGGGGGGGGGGGGGGGTTCTTGGAACAGACGAGCATAGAAGGTTCCAGGCATTAGGGGGTCCAGGGTCATGCCCCCAAGAATTTTGAAATCTAGAGGCTCTGAAATACCATTTTGCAGCCTTTTCATAGAGGTAACATACTTAAAACGTCAATATCAATAACCTGTAAATGTATTGTTTTGGTTTTTTGTTGTTTTGGTTTTTTCTTTGGTGGGGGGGGGGGGGTGCAGTTATCTATCTAGCTATGGTCCTGTGGTAGAGGTTAAACTTGGTTTGATCTGGGATAGAATCACAAACAGTTTATACAGTTATTTAATCAAGTGTCATCAGGACTTCTATATTACGGTAGCCTCACTCCCATGGTTAGTGATTTTCAATGTTGGGCTAGTAAAGAACTACTATTGCCATGCCCGACGGATAGTGAATATTTTTGGTCAAATGTTGCAATTAAGTCTATTTTGTAAATATGAATATCCTGCTCCTATCCCAACCCCCCAATATTAGTGTTTTTAAGCTCTATCTCCCTCTTTAGGTGACATATTTGATTATTACTATTATTTAGTAAAATTGTATTCACTTAAATAAAGTAGGGCTAGTGAATTTTTAATTGTGGCATGACTCATGCAAGTGTTATCTGTTTTCACAAGAGTTGTGTATCTATAAAGCCATGACTAAAAAAACACCAAATAACACACTTTAAGTTTATCATGTATTTATACATATCAAATTTTCACAACGAAAAATAATAAGTTGTTTTTATAATTTAATTCATGCATTCAAGTGGCAATCATTGGCTTTTCAGATTAAAATCCCAACATTTGAAACCTAACACTATTATAATGGCTACACATGATAATCATGCTTTGGAGAGGGCCAGCAATTTGGTTAGTTCACAACTCCAGGGCTCACCGTGTCCAGTGCCAGATTAGCCAATTGGTAATTTTCATACAAAGTGGCTTCAACATTTAATCTTTGATTCATAAAATTTTCTATCAATTAGCCCCTTTTGAATAATTTATGGCCCTTGAGATACAAAAATGTATTATGTGTTATAGCCCTTGAGACACAAAAATGTGTTGGGCCTAATAGCGGGCATGTATTGTTTTAACCATACTGTCAAAGTACTTGTATTTTTAAGATTGTATGAATAACTTCCCTGGTTCCTACTTTTTTTCTTTTTTTCATAACCCAATGAACCTAAAAGAAATAACAACCAGTACTTATATTAAAATTAAGAAAGCAAAAAGAGAGTTATTTATTTATATATATAATAATATATATAAATATATATATATATATATATATATATATATATATATATATATATATATATATATATATAAATATCACATCACTGTATTCATTGGCAAGGTATGATGACTAGATAAATCTCTATATTTTTGGTAACTGACAAAAATATAGGTCATGAGCTCGACTCGAGTAGTTCAGACTAGATTTTCAATAAACATACTCATACAGTAAATGCAACAAAATTTAGTTTTGCGATAACAATACAAAACTTGTATATTTGTTTATGAATTGGAGTTTAGAAATGCTTTTTGAATGTGACAGAATGTAGCTAGCATCTTACAAAGAATGACGTCATGTATCTTGTATGACGTCATACGGCAAAAGCCTTGCTAGGTTGATGATACTCGATTTGCGTACACAAAAATGGAATAAATAATGATTTTCCGACTATTCCTGTAGGATTACAGAATAAAAGAAATAACTGGTTACTGTCTTAAAATATCGGCTTTATCCTGCTCAGGGAATGGCCAATGAGATTTTTAAGATATACAGTAGAATCTCATTGGCTTGTACGGCCAACTGTTGAACCTCGAACCAAGAACAATGTCCCAATTTTTTCTCTCTATTAAACCCTTTTATTTTGGTGCTGATTGGTCGAATACCACTGGGGTGCAACAGAAGCTTTCTCGCGAACCAGTTTATTGGTCCGAACTGTAAAATTAAACATATTTAGCTCGAACGACTAAGTCTATCGAAAGAAATACAATTTTTTTTATTTATGTACGAATTTTTCATTGACCCTTTCATGTCGGTCACAGAGTAAGCTATTATAAATTCGGAAGTGGAACGAATTAATCCGAGATCATATGCCGGCTTATCATGTTGTTTATTTAGCACCTATCGGTAATGATCTTTCTAGTACAGACAATTGTACTACAATAATCGTTAGATGAATGAACCTTGCATGTAACACCAATCAAGTGGTGAGCCTAGGTAGGCCTCGCCGGTTTACTTTAATCATTTTAATCACTACTACGCATGAGCGTCGGCATATTTTGTTTTTAACTTGAAATACAGGAGAGATCAATGTAATGTAGTGATTGCAACAATAACAGGTAAAGGACCTCCGCCTGTGCTTCATGCACTTTCATTTTTTTTCAACGTTGTCAATATGTTGAAAAAGATTCTACAACAGCATAATAAAGAACGATTTTATAAATTAATAAATATTTATAAATACAGACTACCAGTGTGTTTGTTATTTGTTTATTTAATAGTGATAAATAATAGTTACAAATATGTATCTCTTCCGACATTTGATGGCGGCTTCGTTACTCGTAAGTCAATCGGACCATCTCACCCAAGCCAGTTTTACGGAAATATGCGAGGTGTTCCGATTGGCTTTTGTGTTAAGGAAGCACCTGGCAACGGCTGAATGCATGGTTCGAACTACCCGATGGGTCAAACAGACTGATGCACCGACAGTGTTCGAGCCATTGAAATTCTACTCTGTGTGTGTGTGTGTGTATGTATGTATATACATATACACACACATACACACACATACACACACACACACACACACACACACACACACACACACATACATACACACACACATATATATATATATATATATATATGTTTACATATCTATTATGGGTTATGATCTGGGATCATTCTTAATACACATAGATAACAATCTTTATGTTGAACTACAGAATCCACTATTACAATGAACACATTAACACTGGTATCTTTATCAGTTATGATTTGATTATCAGTGCTTACACTTGTACATTTGAAATCTGATGCTGTGGCCAATGGATTGATTTAAAAGTTGAACAAAGATGCAAGTATTATACATGTACTTATAAATCAAAAATAGCAAGTGCAATTGAAATTTGATTGTATCAATTTCATTGACATAAACATCTAATAAACATGGATAAACAAGTTTAATTAGTAACAGTTGATAACTTACAGACATGTAGATCTACTGTGTGTTTGGGTGTAATCTACATGTACATGTCATTAACAGTTTAATTAGTAACAGTTGATAACTTACAGACACGTCGATCTACTGTGTGTTTGGGTGTAATCTACATGTACATGTCATTAACAGTTTAATTAGTAACAGTTGATAACTTACAGACACGTAGATCTACTGTGTGTTTGGATGTAATCTACATGTACATGTCATTAACAGTTTAATTAGTAACAGTTGATAACTTACAGACACGTCGATCTACTGTGTGTTTGGGTGTAATCTACATGTACATGTCATTAACAGTTTAATTAGTAACAGTTGATAACTTACAGACACGTCGATCTACTGTGTGTTTGGGTGTAATCTACATGTACATGTCATTAACAGTTTAATTAGTAACAGTTGATAACTTACAGACACGTAGATCTACTGTGTGTTTGGGTGTAATCTACATGTACATGTCATTAACAGTTTAATTAGTAACAGTTGATAACTTACAGACACATGGATCTACTGTGTGTTTGGGTGTAATCTACATGTACATGTCATTAACAGTTTAATTAGTAACAGTTGATAACTTACAGACACGTGGATCTACTGTTTGTTTGGGTGTAATCTACATGTCATTAACAGTTTAATTAGTAACAGTTGATAACTTACAGACACGTAGATCTACTGTGTGTTTGGGTGTAATCTACATGTACATGTCATTAACTGTGTTGACTGGTTATGCTAAAAACAAAACAACAAACAAACAAATAAAACAACCCACCAACAATATTATTATAACTTAAATAATGTGGAATAATTTAGTACGGTGTTGTTGTTTTTTCAGTACATTTTTGTGCATGTATCTAAAAGTGTAGCTTTTAATATTCATCTATAATATTTTTATTATGAACAGTCTTCCAAGTCTATGATTTTATTTTTATTACTTTTATCCTGTAGTCTGTTAAAGTTAGTGTCATGGATAAGACCAAGAAATATTGAAATAAAATCTTCCCCTTCCCATCTGTTACAGGTATCAGGGCTTGAAATAATCAGTTGCCTGGTCGCCAGTAGTGATAACATTTTTGAGTAGGTGCCTAGAAAACATAGCATTAATTGCCAATGACTCCTAATTGGTCCCACTATTCATTCTGGGGGTCAGTTGTTCCCTGAACCTCTACATAGTATTTCAGCCATCGGGAATATATGCATGGCTCAAAATTCATTTTGTGGAATGGTATCTAAAAAAGTTTCAGTTTGTTTTGTTTAATGTCACCATAAGAGCACACTGCATCATTGGCTGTGTGATGTCAAACATTGGGTAATTTTGACATATAGTCTTAGAGAGAGGAAACCTACATTTTTCCATTAGTAGCAAGGGATCTTTTTTATGCATCATCCCATAGACAGGATAGCACATACCACAGCCTTTGATATACCAGTTGTGGTACACTAGCTGGAACAAGAAATAGTCTAATGGGCTCACTTAGTGGGATCGATCCCATCCCAACCGTGCTTAACCACTGGGCCATGTGGAATGGGAAGCTTCTGATATTTTAATTTGGAAGCAAATTTATGTTAGAAATTGAAAAGCAGTTTTTGACTCATTTGTGTAGTCTGTAGAATGGTGCCTACAAAAGATCTCTTGCTACTAATGCTCTAATGGTATCAGGAGACAATATTTCGAAATCTGAGGGAACTGGAAGTCTGTTCACATGGTTTTTACCTAGGTAACCAATTGTTCGGTTACATGAATTATATTTGCTTAACCAGGGGGTTAACTGATCGGTTACCTCAAAGTTATGTTGAAATTATATTTTAAATACATAATTTTTAGCTCAAACAAAGTTAAAACAAACTACAAAAGAAAACATTTTATAAAACAGATTCTTTAATGCTTGCTAAAGTTAACAATATTGTAAAAGGACTAAATTACAGCCCCAGTACAGAAACAAAATAGATACACTTCACAATTCCTTTTTTCGTTTTGTGGTGGCCAAATTACTTATACTACAGTGATGTTCCAAATGTTTGTTTTTTAAAGCTCATTAAGACATAATGCAATGTTAGTATTTTTCAATTTTTGTGACACTTTTGGATTCCCGTTTTCAGCAGTTGTAAAATATTATGTCTGATATATATTCCTTTAGAGATAAAATAGCAGTAGATAATTTAACTGCCCGCCCCCGTGATCCGTGCAAATTTCTTTAAAATGTTTGGTTCCACTCTATACTGAGCATTTAGTTTAGACTGGTCGCAAGTTACAACTGTTGCAATATAACGTCTACTGCGCATCAAGTATCTAAAAATCAGTCCAATATATTTGTCAGAATACTAGTAAAACTATAGGGTCTCAAAATTACAATACTCAACTGTATAATAAATTCCTGTAATCGTGAAGTTTGAAAGTTTTAAATTCTGAACATCTACAGGTCATGACTTGACCGATTTGCGGTTCACTTAAATTAAATTTTTCATAACTGACATGCGAACAGAACAGCGGTTCGTATGAAATATTGTGTCCTGGGTATGATAACGTATCATTAAACAATTTTTTTTTAAAACTCATTTTATGTCAATTTAAATGAATAATTTTGTTCTTTTCTTTTCTTTTTGTTTTTGTTTTCATTTTATCATATTTAATTTTATATTAGTCATTCTAATATCAGGGCTCATGCTGTCGGTAGCCAAATTAACCAATGGCTAATTTTTACAAAAATTGGCTAATAAAATTTGTAAGTGGCTAAAATTTTGGCTAATCCATTTTCTATCTTCCGATGTGAACAAACGGTTACATAATCTATCCGACATCTGACATATATTAATAATACCAAATATTCAATTAGCGTAATCACGATTTCACAACCAGTTTACTACAACGAGAAACGGTATCATCCAGAATACAGCATAATAATGTTTGTTTATTTTAATAATTACGGTTATTAATTTTAACGGTAACATGTATGAAGCAAAGATCTGTAGCTTGTTATTTTAACTTTGTAAAGTCTTTGAACCAAAGTAATAAAACGGATCGACAATGCGCGACTTTTTCAATACACATGCTAGTTCAGGGCCGAAGACAAGTAGGCTAGGGCTGAGTTCAGCCAGACCAAGGAAAACAAAAACGTCCACTAGACTGGTTTGTCGGGAACCAATCACATAGTTCGCGAACGTTAGGAAAACGTTCGTTGGCCGCTCTCAGTATCTTATAGGTCATGCTTGACAATCAACCAAGACTGTTGCACGTGTCAAGAGACACATTTGCAGACATTAAACAATACGATTACACGCAAGTAAATCTTAACATAAATTTGGAGAAAAAAAAAACACCAAATAGTTGTTCGCATCAATGAATACTTATTTGCTGGGGGTTTTCCGTTTATTTCTGTTGTCTTTGTTAATTTCACACTCATGCATATCGTGATCACGGAAATGAACATGCAGTATTTATACAAATAGCTGTTAAACGTACACTGAATACAATTAGTTTACAATAATCATAATATTTGTTAGATAAAATATAAAATTTGTAGACTGTCAGGTGACATCTCAAAAGTTAGGTAGATTTTAAAAAGACCATAAATTTCAGTTCATTATCTTTTTAATCAAAACTTTTGACGTAAATGGAACTTAGTTGTAATAAGGTGAAGTCGGCATTCTTAGGCTTCGTATTTTACAAACTGAAATCAACAACATATTACTAAATTGTTGGGGTGGGGAATTGATGGGTTACTTTTCAATTTTTTTTAAAGCAGTTTAAACCAACATAAAGATTGCTACTTAAAGAAATAATGAGCTCTATTTTAAAAAAAGAAGATTACTTGCTCTCAAATTTTTATTAATGTCTTAGGCCTTAGAATTTGGGATGGGTGTTTGCAGAGGGCACTGGCTTCCAACTCTGCATACCCCAACCCCCCACCCCACCGAAAAATCAAAGTAATATATTAACTGCTCCTACCCCCATTGCTGTCTTTGATTTTGATCAGGGAATAGTTTTGTTATTCAAATTTATTCCAGTTTGTATATAATTAGCTGAAAAAGATGTATTTTCATATCCATACTACGCAAAACAATTTTGGCTAAAACATTTTCATTATGGCTAATAAAAATCCCATTTGGCTAATGTTTTGGCTACAGATATTTTTTATCCAGGGTGAGCCCCACAATATGAATGAACATACATGTTGTTGGACTAATTTCTTAGTGTGAATAGTTAACTGGTATAATGCATTAAAATGGAAGGCAAAAGCTGCTTGTCAAATTGGTTATCATGTATATTTTGAGTGGCAGTTGCCCCTTATATCCTGTCAGTTCCGAGCCTTGATATAAACCGTGCGGGACAGGCCAGTGGCCTGATGCATGGTCGGTTTAGGATTGATCCTAGCCCATTTGGCTATTTCTCCTTCTAGCCAGTACACCAAGACTGGTATATCAAAGGCCATGATAGGTGCTATCCTGTCTGGGATGGTGCATATAAAAGATTGCTTTCTACTAATGAAAAAATGTGTGGGGTTCCTCTCTAAGACGATGTCAAATTTTACATAACATCCAATAGTCCATGATTACTAAATCAATATGCTTCAGATGGTGGTTTCATTAACAAAACAACCTTTTAATATCAACCCTTCAACTACCGACCCACAGTCATGCTGGAGTCTTATGCTGTCGTGTACTTAAATTGGGAAAGAAATATTTATTAAATATCTAAACACCTCCGCATATTTAAAATATATGTGCAGAGCTCTATTTGGTATCTAATATATAGTTATTTGAACACCTGGCTGGGAGAGGAAACCACACTGCTGCAACAAACACTGCTCCTGCAGATTTAGCAACAAGAGATGCACAGTTTTATAGACAGGACAGTATGTATACCAAGCCTTTGATACACTAGTTGAGGGGCACTAGTTCAGACAAAAAAAAAAAACCCATGAGTCTACTGAGAATGATCGATCCCATGACCCATTGGACCACTCCTGTCCATTGGACTATTTCTTGTTCCAACCAGTGCACCACGACTGGTATATCAAAGGCTGTGGTATGTGCTATCCTGTATGTGGTATGGTGCATGTAAAAGACCCATGGTATTAATTACCAACTGTTTGACATCAGTAGCTGATGATAAATAAATCAGTATACTTTTCTACCACTCCAGCAGAATCAAAAGCAATAGATGCACTTTTTTTTATAGACAGGACAGTATGTACCACAATCTTTGATATACCAGGTAGGGTAGGACACTAGTTGGGACAGAAAAAACAACATGAGTCTACTAAGGGTAATCGATCCTGTAACCCATCAGACTTCAGAAACACTATCATTGAGCTACCTATACATGGTCCGCACCACTTGTCAGATAGCTGGGCATGTTCAGCTGCCTTTGATGTTCACCAAGGGAATGTGGCATGAATGTTCTTTCTATACACGTTGGTGAACTAGTATAGCAGTGTGTTCGCTAGCAGTATTGTTGCTTCACAGGTTTCATATCTGTACTTCCCTGTGTGTCAACACATAGGTATGCTGATGGGTTCCTCACCCAGCAAGTAGCATACATTAATAATGTCAACCTACAGTACTATGTTACCAGTGACCCACATCAAAACACTACTATCCTACAGATACATGATCCAGTCATTAACAACAAAACATTATTCGTATTGCTACTTGGATGGGGGGTTTTATATTTCTTTCTTTTGATGTATACAATGGAGGTTTGTTGTTTTGTTTTTCTTTTAAAACCTGTGTGTGTGGTGTGGTGTGAGTGTGGTGTGTGTGTGTGGTTGTGTGTATATATATATATATATAGTTTTACACTTTCTCTTTCTTTGTTAATATAACATACAATGTAACAATGTCATCATACATGTATGTATATTTGTAATATTATACAAAGGAAACATAAGGATTAATATTTCCTCCAACATACAATGCACATGCATTTATTATCATGTAGTTAATACTTAAAGATGCCTAACATAACTTGTACCTGTACATTTTAAATTATTAGACCCCTACCAGTCCAACTGGAGGGGTCTGTAGGTTTCATCTCCTTCATTTTGTCTGTATGTATGTCCCACATACATGTAGATAGATATGAAAATTTGTTTTCCGGACTTTTCTCTCTCTCTTTTTTTTTATGCCTCAAGATATTAAGCTGAAATTTTGTATATAGCTTTATCATGTACTGTTACAGATCAAGTTTAACCTTCATGGCAATTTACCCAATGTTTATAGTTATGGTCCTTGAATTTAGGAGATAAGAACGTGTTGTGCCTGGTAGGGAACATTTTTTGCTTTGGCAGTACTTGTTCATATGTTGAATTTAAGTATTACTTTTAGTATTTATTTTGGAGGGTCCACTCACTTAAATCTACTTGCTTGTTTGGGCCAAAGGATAATTTGTTTAATTAACATATATAGGTCAACTCCTGTTTATACATGTATACAGTTAATTTTTCATTTGTATGTACATGTATTTAACCTGAGGCATTGATCATATCAAAATTATCTGCATGTACTATTATCTTAGAGTGTAAACTGGCAACTGCTAAGTGAATTCTGTTGACAGTATAAAGTTAAAGTTTGATTTGTTTAATGACACCACTAGAACTCATTGATTTTTTTTAATCATTGGCTATTGGTAATTTTGATGTATAATCTCACACAGGAAACCCACTACATTTTTTCATTAGTAGCAAGAGATTTTTTATATGCATCATCCCATAAACAGGATAGCACATACCACAGCCTTTGATATACCAGTTGTGGTGCACTGGCTGGAATGAGAAATTGTCCAAGGGGTCCACCGACAGGGGTCAGTCTTAGACAGACTGTGCATCAGGCAAGAGTGCTTTACCACTGGGCTACATCTGGCCCCAATTAACAGTATACAGTAACATGTATATACCGTACGTTTGCAGGAATTACTTTTCTTTGTGTATTAAGCTTTACTGGGTGTATACTACCAAATCAAATCCCATAGATGACAATAGTAACATGTGGCTAAAACTCCTACCTGCAGCGTATCAATCAACATAAATCCAGCCAGTGCATCATGACTGGTATATCAAAGGCCGTGGTATGTACTACCCTGTCTGTGGGATGGTGCATATAAAAGATCCCTTGCTGGTAATCGGAAAGAGTAGCCCATGAAGTGGTGACAGCGGGTTTCCATGGATATAAATACTACCACCCTTCACCCTTAAAGTGAATCAGAAAAAATTTGTGTGTCAAACTGCTCATTTTTTAGATAACAGATAGCGTCTATGACTACCCTAGTTCCACACAAAATTCGAGTACTGCTTTTAACAGGTACCCCAAACATGTTTCAAGCACAAGGCTACTTGACACAGTGGTACTAGATGAAATATAATTGCATGCATTTTTTGCCCAGATGAATTTTTTTTTTTTTTTTTTTTTTTACAACCAACACATTCACATTTATCACCAATCACACGACTTGTGGTGTTAACTTCTCTATCAAAAGTTGGATGCACCTCAAACTTTGACTCGGCCAGAAGTTATTTGGTTTAGTACTACTTGCTTGTTGTAGTACACAAATGAAATATAGTTGTGTTTAGTGTGCACCAGGTGTGCACTAACTGAATCCAATAATTCATTATAAAATCGATTCATAGACACTGACCAGTATCATATACGTTTAATATTTTGCCACTTTCTGATGGCTTGTGGCCATGCACATTATTGATTATACCTGTGGTGAATATTAGTACTTTAATGTGGTCTGTAAATATACATACATTTACAAAATTTTATATTCACTATATGGGCAATTATGTTGTGTCGGACATACATTTCAGACACTTCAGCCAAGCATTACATAAATGTACAAAGTGTTCCTTAACTTTTTATTGTTCTACATTGTAAGAACCAATTAGGGCACCATTGTCATATATAAACTTTATTCAATCCTTATGTCACTTTAGGCAGGGGTTCTAGAATATGGTGGCCCGATGCCTGAGGCCAGTGGGGTTTTTTTATTCTGGCCACTAAAAGTTACTTTTTGCGATCCCAATGGCAAGTGGTTCAAAAAAAATAATAATCCAATAAAAAATCTACAACACTACAATTGTACAAAAACAAAAGAAACATCTACAAGTCACTTCTTTCGATTTGTTGTCACATGCAATATTTCACTAACAAATATTTGGCCACCAGTAATCTTTGACCCATTCATGGCATCATTATACCTACTGATATAACTTTTATTAATTTATAAAGTGTAAACATTGGAAAAACAAAAGTTCATCGTGTTGCTGCCGTTTTTTTTTTTTTTTTTGCACTGGAATCCAATAGTAGTACAATGCAAGTGTAATATGCAAAACGGTAACCAATCTTTTATTAGTTTTAAAGGTTACATGTCACCATTTACAAATTGCAAAACTTTAAAATTGATAAAATATCACATAAATTGCAAAAAAAAAAGAAAAAAAAAAAAAGAAGTTTAGGAACACAATATTATGAAATAAATGAATTTAACACAGTGCCTACAATGAAAAACTATTAATTTGGTGTGGGGGTGGGGGTTATAAGCATTAAAACTAATATATGTATACTTTATGCCAGTAAAGGTTCTTGTTTCTTTTCTTCTTCTTTTCTTCTTTTTAAGGTGGGTAGGAGTTCCCATATATAAGTAAATAAATAATGCTGTTAATTGTTGTAATAGCTAGGTATCTGTTGTGTAAATTGATTAAACATGATCTTAGTATGAAAAATGTACATTAGAAAGTTAATTATTTTAAATTACTGTTTTTTGTTTTATCAACACTTAAATTTGGGCAAGTGAATTTTTCACCATGGCCAGTGAATTTTCAAATCCACTGGCCCTATGGCAAGTAAATTAAAAATAAATAAATCTAAAACCCCTGCTTTAGGTGTACAGGGTAAAATATGCATGGTGTCAGAAGTATGCACATAAACTGCAATTTTTCACCCGCACATGGTTAGGTTTAAATCTCTGATATGTGAGGTCATATTGGAAATAGTGTGTCCTATGCCTATAGGGTAGATGTTTATCTGTATATCAGATGTAAAAACTTTGTGTTTTAATTACACACTAAAACAACAGAGACAAATATGCTTGGTATCGGATGTACATGTTTTTGGTGTCGGATGTATTCGTGTGAAATACAACTTTACAAGTTTTGAAAAATGGTCATTACGGTTAACAAACAAGATATTAAAAAGCTTGGATTTATTATTTTTGTTTGAAGAAAATGAAAAACAATTACCAGGTGCATCACAGAAGGAGGGTGGGGATGAACCCCTCTCATGGCCATGTGTTTTCTCTAAAGCAGTTTTTTGTTTTGAAAGAAACCTTAAATATTAGCCATAAACTCTACTAGTTCAGTACAAAGATGAACCCTATTCAAAAATTCAAGGTAACACCCATAACTACATGGGGTGGGGTGGGGTGGGGTGGGGTGGGGGGGGCAAGGTGGCCACTTTGTGACTTGTGTACATGTACAAATGACAAGTGACACGAGAAATTGCCACCAACTATGACTATGATGACATCACCACAGAAAATGTTCATTATTCTAAAGCTAAAGGCATATAAGATGGGGGTAACTGGCTGTGGCAGCCCCATGACTAGGGACCTGTGACATATTTTAATATTTTTGCATTAATTTGAAGTAACTTTATATTTATTGATTCCACACATAATCTCTGTATAATTAACTTGAGAATTTCAAAATAGCAAAGTGCTGCCACTGAATGTAAAAGTGGTTTCCTCAAATGTGATGTCACATTTAACATGTTAGTTGTGATCCTCTACAAATTTTCCAATTTGTATAATTCTGGCAGAAAATGCAGCTACTGGGTTTTTTGTTTTTTATGGAGATAAACAGTTAGTTGCAAACTTTGTATAATTTTTACATTTTAAAATATAATCAATACTTTTGATGGGAAGCTGCCTTTTGCACACTAATAAATTCCTGTTAATCCACTTATATGGATAAAAAAAAAAAAGACTGATGGTCATAATTGGCTCTAGTTATAAAAATGTCTCCTAATATCACACTGGTATTGCATAAATATCAATACTTTGCTTCAGAATTGGAAAAAATAAACATGCTTTATGGTGTCAGACGTACACTATAACAGCACCACAGTAGCATGGTAATTGTTATATATTCGGTAATTGGTTTTATATTTTTTAATCAACCATAGAACATTTACATTGCATCTCAGTTAGTAAGGTTTTACAACCAGTTAGCAGAAGTGGAAATTTAAAAATGTTATATTTTGGTGTCAGACATACACGAGTAACATATGTAAATATTATGGATAAAAGTCTGCTTGAAATATAAATTTGTCTTTTATATATTATGTCAATTAACAAAGGACATGTCTGGGATTATTTCTGTATAAAGATTTATATTTCTACTCACTTATGTATAAAAATATATACTGATAAATGTGTTAATATAAATTTTTTTTAAATATTGCTGCATTCATGGTTGATGCATTAGTTGCATTATAAGTGACTAAAACACATCTACTGAAAAAGGATTAATGTAATATTTGACACTAGAGATAATAACCTTTTAAATGATAACAAACTTGTCTCACTTGAATGAGTTTTAAAAATGACCTATTGGTTTACCTGACCACGGAATTGCCCATATTTAGTCATCACTAGGAAAGGTGAGCAGTGGTAATAATTTAAATGATATTTATGCTAGAAAAATCATACTGAATTTGGCTACACAGTTTGATTTGTTTAACGATACCCACCATTGGCTATTGGATGTCAGCATTTGGCAATTTTGACATGGTCTTAGAGAGAAAACCCACATTGTCCCATTAGTAATAAGCAATCTTTTATATGCACCATCCTACAGACAGGGTAGTACATACCACTGCATTTGATATATACACTTAAAATCTCTAGTAATATTTTGTTTTCCAGTAATATTATGGTTAATAAGTTAACACTGGAACAGTCACATAGTTTGTCAAGTAGGTCCTGCTTGTAAATTGTACTTGTTTCAATAAGAAAAATGAAGTAAAACCATGTCAAGTTACAGAATTTATTTAATTAATGCATGTAGTAATAACCATACATTTAATGAGGACAGTGATTACTCACCTAGAACCATTCCTTAGCTTGCCTTGATTGTATTAATGGTGATAACTGATAATTAACTAACATGTGTATTGGCACCGTAAACGGTATTAACAGTTTCAGGCACCACCTGTTCTGAAAATATATTGGATTGGGAGATAGTTATTAAAGGCTGGTCATGGTGTGTTTTTGTAATGCATTATTAAAAGAGTATGGTACAAGAAAATATGGCTTATTTATTAGCACAATTTCTTGTTCCAGCCAGTGCACCACAACTGGTATATCAAATGGTGTGGTATGTGCTATCCTGCTTGTGAGATGATGCATATAAAAGATCCCTTGCTACTAATGGAAAACGTCTGACATCCAATAGCCGATGATTAATAAATCAATGTGCTCTAGTGCCGTTGTTAAACAAAACAAACTTTAACTTATGTGGGACATTATTTACATGCATGTGTAATAAACTAATTATGTAGCTTTACTGTGAAGGAGAAGACTACATTCATGTAGTGTGTATCGGTGTATAATACTGTACTGTTTATGCAGTAGCAAAACAGTTTCCCATGACAACAAGTTGAAAATAAACAACAGCAGTTCCCTATACTCTTATTACCTGTACATACTTAGGACCATGTGTATGTGTTGATGGAACTTGTTTTTTCTAACTGCTCAATGTGTATCCTAAATCATGTTCATGTAAGTTGTTTTTCTTTTATACTTATTGATCTTTTCTCATCGACGTGTGACCAGGTGAAAAGGTGTCAGTACATGTAACATGTTGAACACCTTAAGATCAACACAATCTTTAGATTACAGGTAGAGGTAGTGATAGTGTTGCATGTATAAAGTTAAATTTTCTCAAGCAGCCATATCAACTGGTTAAAGAGGCAGTTGTACAATTTTCTTCATGATCAATCTGTGCAACCATGTTTTGTCGTGTAATAGGTTATTTTATTCCTAGGGGGAAAAAAACCCTGGTAAAATTAGCATAACATATTTTTTCTCTCTTTAGCCATTTATTCTGCACAGTGTTTTTAGGGTGGACTGGTTTGGGGTTTTTTGTTGGGTTGGGTTTTTTGGGTGTTTTTATTTTTAAAAATAAATTCTTATTCTTCTTATTTTTTGGATGTATCACTGTTGGGTTTAACACATAATAATAGCATATATTATGTGTAGCATTTTCATTTTTTTTTTTAACTTAAATTCAGATTATTTTAAGAAATAATCTTTTTAGAGAATTATTTAAACATTTTAACAGACTTTGGAATTATAATTTGATTGACAAAATTGTAAATTATAAATATAGTTGGGTTGTTAACAGGGGAAATCCGGCCTTTTGTGATACAGTTGTTTTGTCAGAAAGAGTATACAACATAATTATAAATTAAACTGTTAAGCAGCCACTGAATGAGGCTAGTATGGTACTTGATAGGTATCGGCTTAATTGTAGCTAATACATTTTTTATTGTAGGTCTACAGTTTATCTACCTGTATCTTTTCATTCTTAATTTGGTAACAAACAAGTCCTTTGTTTTTTCCTTAAACCTTTGTGTAGAAAATAAATAGTACCTGGTATGTGTCGCGGTAATGTCCTTTGGGTGTTTCTGTTTTCTTGACTGTTGCCTGTATGTGATGAGTCATTTGTTTTCAAGTAATGAAACCAAAACATATTCGTGTTATTTTGAAACAGTCATTTACAGTAATGGACTTGCATACTGCAAAATGTACTGTACTTGTGATAGGAAAATACACATTGTTGACAGTTTTCACATTTCAGTGCATGAAGAACAAGAATATTTTGTCAACCATTGTTTATAGAATTTTTTTATTTTTTTTAGCATACAACGTACAGGTATATGTGTGATATTGTTTTAATTCAAATGAATTTTGAAAGGATACATAATCATAGTTTATCTACTTTTTCTTAGTTTTTTTATATTATTATTTAATAACACCACTAGAGCACATTGATTAATTAATCATTGGCTGTTGGATATCAAACATTTGGTAATTCTAACTCATAGTCATCAGAGGAAACCCGCTACATTTTTCCTAATACAGCAAGGGATCTTTTAAATGCACTTTCTTACAGACAGGAGAGCACATGCCACAGCCTTTGACCAGTTGTGGTGTACTGGTTAGAACCAGAATAAAACGATCGGCCAAATGGACACATCGAGGTGGTTCAATCTTGCGACACAAGCACCTCAAGCGAGCACTCAACCAATTGAGCTAAACCTGTCCCCTATTTTTCTTAACACATAGTGGTATCAAAACTTGTATGTGAATGTAGGGGTAAGAGGTGTGTTTCGTGGTAGCTGGTTGTTGTGGGATGTAGCTTATATAGACTAAGATTGCGTGTGTGAGGTGCGATGCTTCACAGGATAGTTCACCCAGTAATAATATGTATGGACATTGATGTATTTTTCTTCTCGCCACCAGTATCCCTTGACGGTTCATCGAAAACTGTTCTTTGTCTGTCTATCGTATAGTTAAAGTTTGTTTTGTTTAACAACACCACTAGAGCACATCGATTTATTAATCATCGACTATTGGATGTCAAACATTTGGTAATTTCGACATATAGTCTTAGAAAGGAAACCCGCTACATTAGTAGCAATGGATCTTTTATATGCACCATCCCACAGACAGGATAATACATACCACAGTCTTTGATATACCAATTATGGTGCACTGGATGGAGCAACAAATAGCCCAACTGTGCATCAAGTAAGTGCTTTACCACTGGACAGCGTCCCGTCCCCCTGTCTATGGTATGAAACTTCATCAGTAGGAAAAACCTATTTGACCGCAGGAGCTTTCCTATCTCTTACTCTTGATCAAGTGTTTAAAATAATCATATGTGCTAGACACAGAATAGTTATTAAATGTCGTTAAACAAATATTTGTTCGTTCTTTTTCAAGGGACTTAAGCCATGCTGTTGTGGTCATTTTTATAGAGAGTTTTGTATAACATTTTTTATAAATTTGAAATCATGTCTTGATATTTGACCATTACTTGACAAAACAGTTCGTCTGTCTTTAAGTTTAGTTGACTACCTTTGTATGTATTTCAGATCGGGCATAATCGCTGACTACCTTTGTGTGTATTTCAGATCGGGCATAATCGCTGAGTACCTTTGTGTGTATTTCAGATCAGGTGTAATTAAGGATTGTCTTTTATTTCTTTTACGTTCATCGGGGTATAAACAAAAAAATATCATCCGCAAACTGTGTGAATCGGCAAAGCCATTCTCACATAAGTTTGCAGATGATTTTTTTTTTTTCATACCCAGATGAACGTAAAAGAAATAACAGACAATACTTATAATTAAATTTGAATCATACATGCTAATAATAACACTAAAATGTCATTCTTTATTTTGCATTATTTTTTATTCATAAACAATAACGCTCATTAAGACAACTTTCCTATATAAAATGACGTCATCACATATGACGTTCCCTGATGACGTAATTTTTACGTTCATCGAAAAATGAACAAACTCCCGTTGCTACGTCTGCATGACGTTACGTTGTAATGAATGTAACAGAAATTTAATTATTCACTGATATTTTTGTGTGTGTATCAGATCGGGTGTAATCGCTGACTACCTTTATATATCAGATCAGGTGTAATCACTGATATCTTTGTGTGTGTATATCAGATTGGGTGTAATCTCTGACTACCTTTGTGTGTATATGAGATCGGGTGTAATCACTGATATATTTATGTGTATATCAGATCGGGCATAATCGCTGATATCTTTGTGTGTATTTCAGATCGGGCATAATCGCTGACTACCTTTGTGTGTGTATCAGATCGGGCATAATTGTTGACTACCTTTGTGTGTATATCAGATCAGGCATAATCGCTGACTACCTTTGTGTGTATATCAGATCGGGTGTAATCGTTGACTACCTTTCTGTCTATTTCAGATCGGGTGTAATAACTGATATCTTTGTGTGTGTTTCAAATCGGGTGTAATCACTGATATCTTTGTGTGTGTTTCAGATCGGGCATAATGGATGAGAAGCGGGTTGTGGACTACTTCGTGGTGGCTGGCCTGTCAGACAATCCGCTGCCACTGCAGGAATTCTTCAACGAAGCTGCCATCAAGCCGACGTTCAAGCAGGACCCCATCACTGACGTGACCATCATCAACAAGAACCTGGGCGAACGGACCCCCGTCGGCTACCAGTGTATTGATGTCACTCCAAACGGCTTCCCTGCTGACCTCAACCATGGCAGCATTCGCTGTCCAGAGATGTACATCTGTTTTAAACGAGGACGCCATAAACCACCACTCACAGATATTGGGTAAGGGCTGTTCACAAAGTATTATACTCACTGAAGTAAGAAAACCTTGTATTTGCATTTTAAAAAATGTTTTTCAGGAGACAGGGGTGGGGGGGAACCCACCCTGTTTTGTTTCAAGCTGATTCATTGTAACAAATGGCTTTTAATAACTATAACATGAAGAAGAAAACATTCTTGAAAAAAAAAAATACAGTGAAACTCCTCTAAACTGGACACCCTCAGGACCAAGTAAAAGTCCAGTTTTAAGAGGTATCCAGTTTAGAGAGGTTCTCTTCCTCAGAGATATTTAAAAAGGGATCATGAAAAGCGTCCAGTTATGAGGGAATTCCAGTTTACAGAGGGTCCAGACCGGTTTTAAGAGGTTTCACTGTATGAGGTTTCTTAGGTCAGACTTTCATTTTTGAAGATACCAGTTGCTTGTAAAACTGCATTCCTCAAAATGTTACGAGGAAAATTGAAAGCTAAGAGAAGCCAATACCTAGATGTACGGTTGTGTACACATTTACTTACTAATACATTTGTCTTGTAGAGTCCTCTATGAAGGCTCACACAAGCTGATACTTGGATGTAAGGTTGTGCACACATTTACTTACTAATACATTTGTCTTGTAGAGTCCTCTATGAAGGCTCACACAAGCTGATACTTGGATGTGAGGTTGTGCACACATTTGCTTACTAATACATTTGTCTTGTAGAGTCCTCTATGAAGGCCGAGAGAAGCTGATACTTGGATGTGAGGTTGTGCACACATTTGCTTACTAATACATTTGTCTTGTAGAGTCCTCTATGAAGGCCGAGAGAAGCTGATACCTGGATGTACGGTTGTGCACACATTTACTTACTAATACATTTGTCTTGTAGAGTCCTCTATGAAGGCTCACACAAGCTGATACTTGGATGTGAGGTTGTGCACACATTTGCTTACTAATACATTTGTCTTGTAGAGTCCTCTATGAAGGCCGAGAGAAGCTGATACTTGGATGTGAGGTTGTGCACACATTTACTTACTAATACATTTGTCTTGTAGAGTCCTCTATGAAGGCTCACACAAGCTGATACTTGGATGTGAGGTTGTGCACACATTTACTTACTAATACATTTGTCTTGTAGAGTCCTCTATGAAGGCTCACACAAGCTGATACTTGGATGTGAGGTTGTGCACATATTTACTTATTAATACATTGTCTTGTAGAGTCCTCTATGAAGGCTCACACAAGCTGATACTTGGATGTGAGGTTGTGCACACATTTACTTACTAATACATTTGTCTTGTAGAGTCCTCTATGAAGGCTCACACAAGCTGATACTTGGATGTGAGGTTGTGCACACATTTACTTACTAATACATTTGTCTTGTAGAGTCCTCTATGAAGGCTCACACAAGCTGATACTTGGATGTGAGGTTGTGCACACATTTACTTACTAATACATTTGTCTTGTAGAGTCCTCTATGAAGGCTCACACAAGCTGATACTTGGATGTGAGGTTGTGCACACATTTACTTACTAATACATTTGTCTTGTAGAGTCCTCTATGAAGGCTCACACAAGCTGATACTTGGATGTGAGGTTGTGCACACATTTACTTACTAATACATTTGTCTTGTAGAGTCCTCTATGAAGGCTCACACAAGCTGATACCTGGATGTGAGGTTGTGCACACATTTACTTACTAATACATTTGTCTTGTAGAGTCCTCTATGAAGGCTCACACAAGCTGATACCTGGATGTGAGGTTGTGCACACATTTACTTACTAATACATTTGTCTTGTAGAGTCCTCTATGAAGGCTCACACAAGCTGATACCTGGATGTGAGGTTGTGCACACATTTACTTACTAATACATTTGTCTTGTAGAGTCCTCTATGAAGGCTCACACAAGCTGATACTTGGATGTGAGGTTGTGCACACATTTGCTTACTAATACATTTGTCTTGTAGAGTCCTCTATGAAGGCCGAGAGAAGCTGATACTTGGATGTGAGGTTGTGCACACATTTGCTTACTAATACATTTGTCTTGTAGAGTCCTCTATGAAGGCCGAGAGAAGCTGATACCTGGATGTACGGTTGTGCACACATTTACTTACTAATACATTTGTCTTGTAGAGTCCTCTATGAAGGCTCACACAAGCTGATACTTGGATGTGAGGTTGTGCACACATTTGCTTACTAATACATTTGTCTTGTAGAGTCCTCTATGAAGGCCGAGAGAAGCTGATACTTGGATGTGAGGTTGTGCACACATTTACTTACTAATACATTTGTCTTGTAGAGTCCTCTATGAAGGCTCACACAAGCTGATACTTGGATGTGAGGTTGTGCACACATTTACTTACTAATACATTTGTCTTGTAGAGTCCTCTATGAAGGCTCACACAAGCTGATACCTGGATGTGAGGTTGTGCACACATTTACTTACTAATACATTTGTCTTGTAGAGTCCTCTATGAAGGCTCACACAAGCTGATACTTGGATATGAGGTTGTGCACATATTTACTTATTAATACATTTGTCTTGTAGAGTCCTCTATGAAGGCTCACACAAGCTGATACTTGGATGTGAGGTTGTGCACACATTTACTTACTAATACATTTGTCTTGTAGAGTCCTCTATGAAGGCTCACACAAGCTGATACTTGGATGTGAGGTTGTGCACACATTTACTTACTAATACATTTGTCTTGTAGAGTCCTCTATGAAGGCTCACACAAGCTGATACTTGGATGTGAGGTTGTGCACACATTTACTTACTAATACATTTGTCTTGTAGAGTCCTCTATGAAGGCTCACACAAGCTGATACTTGGATGTGAGGTTGTGCACACATTTACTTACTAATACATTTGTCTTGTAGAGTCCTCTATGAAGGCTCACACAAGCTGATACTTGGATGTGAGGTTGTGCACACATTTACTTACTAATACATTTGTCTTGTAGAGTCCTCTATGAAGGCTCACACAAGCTGATACCTGGATGTACGGTTGTGCACACATTTACTTACTAATACATTTGTCTTGTAGAGTCCTCTATGAAGGCTCACACAAGCTGATACCTGGATGTGAGGTTGTGCACACATTTACTTACTAATACATTTGTCTTGTAGAGTCCTCTATAAAGGCTCACACAAGCTGATACTTGGATGTGAGGTTGTGCACACATTTACTTACTAATACATTTGTCTTGTAGAGTCCTCTATGAAGGCTCACACAAGCTGATACTTGGATGTGAGGTTGTGCACACATTTACTTACTAATACATTTGTCTTGTAGAGTCCTCTATGAAGGCTCACACAAGCTGATACCTGGATGTGAGGTTGTGCACACATTTGCTTACTAATACATTTGTCTTGTAGAGTCCTCTATGAAGGCTCACACAAGCTGATACTTGGATGTGAGGTTGTGCACACATTTGCTTACTAATACATTTGTCTTGTAGAGTCCTCTATGAAGGCTCACACAAGCTGATACTTGGATGTGAGGTTGTGCACACATTTACTTACTAATACATTTGTCTTGTAGAGTCCTCTATGAAGGCTCACACAAGCTGATACCTGGATGTGAGGTTGTGCACACATTTGCTTACTAATACATTTGTCTTGTAGAGTCCTCTATGAAGGCCGAGAGAAGCTGATACCTGGATGTGAGGTTGTTCATACTACATCTACAGGCAATCCTGCCAATGTGAACAATGGAAGCAGTTTTCGAATATACATTACATATCGACGGGCACTGGAATCGGCAGCAAGTGATACTCTTGCAGTTACCGACATCTGTGTCATACTGTCTAACAAGGTAAACATTGTGAAAGCACTCAACTCACATAAAACAGTTTCTGTATGTATTTTACATATGGACGGGCACTGGAGTCAGTAGCCAGTGATACTCTTCCAGTTACTGATATCTGTGTCATCCTAGCTCACAAAGTAAACATGGTGCACGCTCTAATGAAAACAGTTTCCGGGACATTGCAAGTATTAATCTGTCCTGTAAATGACATGTAATGTCATGTCAGTGATTTGCTTAACCTTTAGACTACTGGATTAATTTTTGACAAAAACACATTGAGTGGGTACAAGTTTATAATTTTTACTCGCATATATTCACTTAAATACATAAAATAACGTTTGTATTTGAATCGTTAAGTATTATTTTCATGGGTTCTAATTTGTATATTTTAGATAAGTTAATATTGATTAAAATTAGGCCAAAAATTGAAAAAGTTGTATTTTCTTACGGGCATTTGTGTCCAGCTGTCCAGTATTTGTGTCCATTTTATTCTCGATAACAGTGGTTTTCTGATAGCATTTTTAAAAAATGAACTATGATTCATATCCCAATATTTGGTGATTTTCGTTGTTGCAGTTCATTAATATGGTTTTAGGTGATGCTAGGAATGGTCACAAAAAATTTTAACTATTTTTATACTGGCTTCGGTGGTGTCGTGCTTAAGCCATCGGACATAAGGCTGGTAAATACTGGGTTCGCACCCTCTATCGGCTTCCACCCAGATCGAGTTTTAACAACTCAGTGGGTAGGTGTAAGACAATTACACCCTCTTCTGTCTCACTAACCACTAACAACTAACCCACTGTCCTGGACAAACAGCCCAGATAGCTGAGGTATGTGCCAAGGACAGCATGTTTCAACCTTAATTGGATGTAAGCACAAAAAGAAGTTGAAATGCACTATTTTATGTTATGATGGTGGTATATAAAGGGTCTCAATGTAAAATACATGGCGTTCACGATGGCAGGGAGTTTGATACAGGTATTACCTCCTTTACCAAATTTAAAGTGAGGAAACAAAATAATACATGACATTGTATACCTCAACTTAGTCAAATTTGCATGACCTCTCTTTCTATTATTAAAAAACTAGATAAAAGATCCATGATTGTCAGTAAATTTTACACTTAACTGTATCTCTATTGATTATAAATGCTTTATGTATTCTGAATCTTTACATGTATGTAAATTTGTTTGTTTTTTCCCACTCAGAATGAAGAACCTCCATTAGCATACAACAAGATAAGCAAAAATCTGAACAAAGGAGTGGTAAGTGTGCTTGTTTAAGAAGTTTGTTTTGTTTAGAGCACATTGATTTTATTACTCATCGGCTATTGGATGTCACACATTTGGTAATTTTGACATAGTGTCTTAGAGAGGAAATGCGCTACATTTTTACACTAGCAGCAAGGGATATTTTATATGCACTATCCCACAGACAGGGTAGTACATACCATGGCCTTTGATATATCAGTCAAGGTGCACTGGCTGGGACGAGAAATAGCCCAGTGGGCCCACCAATAGGAACACTAGAGCACATTGATTTATTAATCATCAGCTGTTGATGTTAAACATTGGTTTCTGTGACACGTAATCATTTGAAGTCTACTACATTTTTAGCTCTGCTGTCATTTCTTATTATTTAGTATGTTGGCTTCTACTCTACTTCTCAATCATGTTGCAGTCTGTTCTATTTTAAATGAATGTGCTTACGATGTTTGTGTGATGTGAAAACTAAGTTGTCACTTGCTGAATATTTGTGATTATAGGTTGGTTCTGACGTGTTCGTCTGCTACAAAAAGTCCATGAACAAGACCGATGTCATCTCATACAAACCAGGTGGGATTTTCAAACATATGTATACACTATGATACCAGGAATTTTTTTTTAAGCTGCAGTCTAGCATATATTTTTTATTGTTTCGCCTGGAAAAAGTCATGGTGACATATATAGGGTTTCTGCCAGAAAGAAATTGTTGGCTCCATCAAAGTTTAAAGTTTTATCTTATTTAACGACACCACTAGAGCACATTTATTTATTAATCAATAGCTGTGGGATGTCAAACATTTGGTAATTAGACAAGTAGTCTTCAGAGGAAACCTGTTAAATTTCTCCATAAACACCAAGAAATCTTTTATATGCACTTTCTGTAGACTGGACATCACATACCACAGCCTTTGATATACCCATTCTGGGACACTGGTTCGGAATTGAGGGGGGGGGAGGTGATGGGTCTGCTGAGGAGGTTCGATCCTATGACCCAAGTATATCTGGAGAGCACTGTTTTCTTATTGTGGTATTTGTATTACAAGTTATTTATTTCTAAATGGCACACAAAAATAGTTGGACTTTTTTTTTTATTATTTCCAAAACACTTTTTGTTTTCTTTTTACGTCAAATCCAACTGGAGGCTGGGATGGACTATGGATAAAGGTATCTTGGCTTCTAGTTACATCTATATATGTTGGGGTGGGGGTTTGTGGGAGTTTTAATAAAAAAAATGTTTTTAAAAATCCTGAATGTTACATTACAGATTTCTTTATTCACCAAATCAGTTTATGGTAGGCTAGGCATTTAATGTTAGATTAGACCATCAACATCAATTTTCTTACCATCAAATGCCATTCTTTAGCATCATTTGGCTATACTTGCCATTAACGTCATGAAAAATGTATTACTCTTCATTTAAAAATTGAAAGTTAGGCTGCTAATTTACTGATATGTGATACAAAATATTTAGAAAAACGTACACGGTTCTATGAATATGTTTAAACACTACTTGTACTAAAATGCTTGTTTAATTGTTTGTTTACAGAAATCCTAGACCGGTACCCGGAGGAGGACTATGAGAACTTTCCGATGCCCGACTCTGTGCCGATGTTCTGCTTACCGATGGGAGCCACGGTGGAGTCATGGCCAGCCAAAGCTCAACACCCACTTCCTATATTCTCCACATTCATCTTGACAGTACCCAACGCCAAGGTCAATGATGTTTCATTCACTTTCTTTGTTCTCAACAAGAGGTCATTAATAATGTAATGTTTGGGGTTTTTACAATTTCAGTTTTTAGTATCTTAACATATATTTTTCATTAAGCCTTATATTATTATTAGTATTAATCATTTTTAACTTACATATTTCTGAAGTTATTCACTTGACATGTCAATGTTTTTTTTATTCCCATTAAAGTACATTGTAACCGGATCACACTGGTGAGCTCCGGCTAATTGACACAGTGGTACTAGATGAAATAAAATTTTAATTTTTTTTTTGCCCAGATGAAACTTCTTTTTTTTTTTACACCCAACACTCACATTTATCACCAATTACAGGACTTGAGGTGTTAACTTCTCTATCAAAAGTTTGGTGTACCTCGAACTTTGACCCAGCCAAAAGTTATTTGGTTTAATACTACCTACAGATCAAGTTTGACTTTCATTGCAAATTACCCATTTTTGACGGAGTTATGTCCCTTGAACATAGGAAATTTTAAAATTTGTTTTCCGGACTCGTTTTGCCTAAAGATATTGAGATAAAATTTTATATACTTCATGTACTGTAACTGATCATGTTTATCTTTCATGGTGATTTACCCACTTTTTACAAAGGTATGTTCCATAAATTTCGAAGATAAAAAAAAATTGTTGGGTTCCATAGGGGACATGTAATGCTTTAGCAGTACTCTCATAATGCTTGTTAAAGTTGATTATTTGTAATATTAATTTAAAGAAGACCTATACTAGGCCTTGACCTTAACTTTTGTGGGTGGTAGCCCTCAGTAAAAATTGGTAGCCCATAATTTTAATAATTTAAAATTAAAAAAACAAAATAATTTATTTTTATTTAAACATTTTGTTTTAGGTGGGAGTTTTACATGTTTAAGCATCTTGTTGATTGTGAAGTATTTGGATGTGCAAAAAACAACCCTAGTAGACCAGCAGACTATTAGGTTTAGACATCTGGTAGCCCGAGCAATAAATTAGTATACAGTGTTTACAATGTTTGGTTTGTTGTTATAAATCTAGGTGTATGGAGCTGCGGTGACGTTCTATGAGGAATACGGAGATGGGGAAGTTGGTCTCTCGGATCTTCAGTTGCGATCTCTCGGATTGAAAAACAAACACATCCGAGAACAGTATCGGGTTTCAAAAACAATCCACACCAACAAGTCCATCTGTCTGCTCTCACACTGGCCATTTTTCGATGCGTTTAAGAAGTTCCTCTCCTACCTGTATAAAAACTCCATCACCGGTCCTCACACTGTGCCATTAGAGAGGTATGAGATGGCAGAATATACTATCGTATACATATATGTTTGAAGTGGTAGTTGTTAAATTTTGTTTTATTTATATAAGAGATTGGTCAAGATTGATGATCGCTATGATTGGAAATTACTGCTTGTGAAAGAATTAACAGGCCTCGAAATAGGAAGTGAAATATAGCCAGCTGGTTTCTTTGTTTGTTTTTTAAAGCAGGCGAAAGAAAATATGGCCTGCTAAGAAAAACCAAAACAGCAAGATGAGTGGAGGGTTTGAGACAGTGTGTGGAGAATCAGGACCTCTGAGATGTAGTTTAGAGCATTATAAAATTAAAATAAACAGAATCACAAGCCTAGCCTCAGATAAATAGAATGATTATCGTATATCGGTGTTCAAAGTAAGCACTTGTCGTTACCTTAGTTATTGTCCAGTGGACAAGTGAAAATGTTATTAGACAAGTGATATTAGAAAAGACCCATTTTGATGTTTGTTTTGTTTCAGACAAATCTCTCACTTCATGTTCAATGTTCCCTATCCATCACCTGAAAGACCCAGGATTCTTATTCAGGTACGTCGTGTGGTAAACACGCCAACGTAGCTTATATTTCAACATTTAAACGTGCAGTAGCTTACTATAATCTGTCTAAAAGTTATAAAAATCCATTAATTTCCAATATTTTAGGGTATGTAATTTTACCCTTAGTACCACTGGCAGAAATGCTGTCAGGCATAGTAACTTTGTGTACAAAATGTCACTTGTAATGCCAACTATGCAAGGAACTCGGTGTTTATAAAAGTTTTTAGAACAGTTGTCATTGTTTGTCGAAAGAAATTTCTGTGCCTTGGGATTTCACAGAAACGATCGTTTTCGGTACCATGTCGGTAAAATCACGGAACCGAAATTTCGTTTCCCATTATTATTATATCGAGTATGACTATTCAACGAAAAGAATTTATATATAATAAAACAGTTTCCGATGAGTTCCCATGATCACAAGGCACAGTCTTGAAAAAGTGTTTGCACTGAAATTTGAAATCCTATGGCCTGTGTCTAGCTATATTCATTAGTATGATGTACTCTCTTTTTTAACGTGATTTTTACTCCTCTTCTGTTTTCAGCTGAATAACGAGGCCCTGTCTCTCTGTATGCCAGAAGACTCCCCACTTCCACAAAAGTAAGTCAATTTACAAACACAAAAAGAAAGAAATAATTGCATAACACTTCAGATAATTGTGTGTCCAGCATGCTGAGTTCAACACTTGGTCAAGAGAAACAAAGAAAGGAGAAAACCCATAAATGTCACATACTACTCGTACAGAAAAAGTAGAAAGGGATCCTTTTTTTAATGCATTTTCGTGACAGCTGAAAATTAAGGACATAAATTTGATAGTAACCAATAACTTGTTCATTATCCTCTTATATATACAACAATAGACATATTCAGTAAGTTTTTTATATAGAATAAGAGTTTAAATATTTTGGTGACTTTAATGTTTCTCACTACTGCTAATAACTTGATACGGTAATTGTGTGTGTGAAAAGTGTCATTTCGCCATTTAGATTAGTGCCTCTATATTTTGTATCTTCAGATTTCATATCCTTTGCCAAAATGCAGGATGTTATAAAGTTAATAAAAATGGTTGGGTTTTTGTGTGTGTGTGTGTGTGTCTGTGGTTGGTTCTTTATTGAGATATGTCATGTTTATATGGTTTGTTTTTTGTGTGTGTGTGAGAGACCGAGAGACAGAGAGAGAGAAGGGGGGTTGATGAATGTACATTGACAATTGAGTCTGACTGGGAGTCTGGGTAAGTGTGCGTGTATGTACTGTGCTGTGTGCAGTTGCTTGATGAAGTTATTAAAATTAATTAAACTCATATTAAAAGTACAGTTTAGCTGGTTGGTACTAAGTAAAGATCTGAATATAAATGTATTTTCTTCTTTGACATGTGTCATGTTTAATGTTTGTATGTTTCAGCGGTTCGTCATTCATCACTTTGTTGAAGAACATGGGGCCAGATAACTGCTTGAGTATATTGTACTATGTTATGATAGAATGCAAGATTCTTATCCATTCTCTCCGACCGGCAGTCCTCACTGGAGTGGCTGAAGCTGTGACCTCGGTAATCATTGTCTTCTCATTAGTGTATCCTCAGGTTTTAACCTTTAGACTACTGGATTAATTTTTCACAAAAAACATGTTGAGTGGGTACAAATTTATAATTTTTATACGTATTTCACTTAAATGTTTTATAAATACATGAAATAAAGTTCATATTTGAATCAGTAAGTAATAATTTTGTCGGTTTTTCTCAATTTTATGATATTTTAAATAAGTTAATATTGAATAAAATCAAGCAAAAAATTGTGTTTACTTATGGGCATTTGTGGCCAGCTGTCCAGTATTTATGTCCATTATTCCTGATAACAGTTGTTTTCTGACCAGAATTTTTTTTTAAAATACAAATTACAATTCATATCCCAATATTTGGTGATGTTCGTTGTTGGTAAAACGATCAAATTTATTATCACAATCTACTGTCACAATCCGCTATCGATCCCTGAAAATGACCACAACATGCCACCATTGTTGTCCAGCAAAAATCACTTCAAAATAAAGAATGTCCTAATATGCAGTCAAAAACAGAGTTCATTATCTTTGAAAGTAGGAGGTAGCTTGCGAAAAGTAGTCGGCTGTATCTACTAAGTGCAGTGAGATGTATAGTTGTAGTTGTAAGCATAAAAAGTAGCGGCATAAGTTGCCAAGCTTATGTCATTGCCTGTCACTTATTAATGTACACATTCAAAAAATATTTAACAAAGGAATGGAATTATTTGAAATGTCTTGCTAAGTAATGCAGTAATAATATGTGACAACTATTATCTAAGATGAGTTGCTCACAGTTGGATTCACCCAGATTAAAAAAAACAAAAAGAAACAAAGCCTAAAGACAGGAACATTTGATAAAAACACTAGAAATAGACACTGCATTCACATTAAGAGTTGGGGAGAAAGGAGGAAGAGTTACACATACCTAGACACCGTGAAAGATTACAGTGAGATTGTTTCAGTATCTCAAACTTCCATAGTGAATTTCCCAGGACATGTGAGGGTGGTTGGGTGAACCACAAGTATAATAGAACATCAAAAAAATAAATAAATTCATAGCTCTCTTACAATTGCATTGTCAGGATTTCTGTCGGAGGGTACAATACGGAAGATAAAATTACATACCTTAAAATCTTGGAAATTAATGGATATATTTTATAATTAAATTTTCTTTGTGTCTATAGATATACTTTACAGCAATCTGATTGGTCCAGAGATGCTTACTTTTTCCATTCATATCTTGATGAACCAAAAAAATTCAAGCCTTGTCTACCAACAACAAGCCCCTCCCAGCTGACTTGCACTACTTTTGTCAGATTATTCAGGCAACAATATTTAGATATTTTGAAGAAAACACACGTGAAAAATGTAAAAGTAATAATAATATGACACAGATACCACGTAATAGTACACTTTTTTTTTTATATATGATAAATTAATGGAGAATGCTATAGCAGAGTTGACATGTATACGCATTGATAATAAAAAACAAAAACACCTCTTCACTAATGAAATGAGACTTGGTCAGTGGCCAAAGAAATGTAGGTATGTTCACACCTGAAACTTACTTGTAAGCATTGTTCTACAGCTGTTGACAAAAATTAAACGGTTCTCTCGAGAGTTGACACATTCCCTTCAGTTACATTCACAAATGTAAACTAAACATGAATCGGACAATTCCTTCCAGTATAACTAAATGATCCTTAAAGATGCTCTAGAGCTAGAGAAAATGGTATCGTTTATCAAAATGACGTCATTTCCAAATGATGTCATTTAAAAATTACCTGATTCAAATAATAGTGAATGAATGTTTGTATTCTTACGCAACATAAGTATCAAGGAAGTTTACACAAACAAAGCTACAGGCGTATTTCAAGCTAAACAAAATAAAATCAGTTATGTATTGTTAAAGTATGCATATAAATTTAATTATAAAAATTGACCCTAATTATATTGGTTCATGCAAGTATGAAGTGAAAAAATTATGTGTGCACTTTTGTATGACCCACTGCGCATGAATAAAAAAAACATAACAGGTCAATCCTTAAATAATTTTTCTATAGATGATAGTTGGAGAACTGCAGTTTGAACTAAAATTTGTCAAATCGCATTAAATTCAGTGTCCCATTTCAAAACCATGACCACTTATAGACGATTGTTTTGTAAATTGCACACAAAAATAGTACTTTAAAATTTTTGTTATTTGTAAAACACTTACTTTTTTCTGACGTCAAACCAAACTGAAATTATTTACAAAAAGTATTCTTGTAGGAGGTTGGGACACAACTGGTCTGTTTTGTTTTTATTACATGCCTTCAAATTATTATCTGGTAGAAAGCCTGATTGTGGAGTTCTGCTACAGGGTTGTAATGACTTTGATTGTGTCTGTTTTCAGATGATCTTCCCGTTCCACTGGCAGTGTCCGTACATTCCTCTGTGTCCTCTCACTCTCTCCGGAGTTCTCAGTGCTCCCTGCCCGTACATTGTTGGTAGGTTAACCCATGTGACAGTCACCAGGATACAAACTGTCCTCAGGCCCAAAACACAATGAAGCTAGGTCTGACGAGTAGGTTGCCAGTAAAATTGAAACGCACTGAATCGAATGCGACAAAACACACCGCGTTTGTGCTGACGTCAACTACAGATCTGGCAACAGATGTCATAGAACATGCTCTATATTTTCACATTGCCAGACTGGCAGCTGCACAATTTTCGAACCTTACTCGTTAATTTTTCTTCATAAACAGGAAATGTATATATTAATCAATGTGGATTTCTCATACTTATTGTTGATGTTTATAGAAGTAAATTTATCTAAGAATATGAATGCATTAATATACATTGATAACACACACCAGTTACAGACCCAGACATGAAAATACACCACACTTGCCAGACCAAGACCCAGATCTGGGGTGTTTAGTTAGGGCCTTAGTTTGCTGCCATTGTAAGGCATTTCCAACTAACAGGGTCTTTTTTTACTCACATTTACGAAGTAAAGAGGCAAGATATAGATATTACATTTTAGACTGCTGTGATGGTGTCAACGTTTGAGTCTAACATTAAAATTTCACATTTTGATAACTTTCTCACAAACTGTCAGTCCTAGGTCAGTGAAACTTGGTTTATAGTTGCACCTCTGGATGTTTATTACAGTGCACTGAAGCATGGGATGAGACATTTAATTCTGTAAAATTTGTCTTAATAAATACAATTAAATAGATTCTCTTGTTTTCACTGTCTTGTGTATTCAGTGTGTTTCTGCTTGCCCTAATATTTGTTTTCTTAAAGTAGTAGTAAAATATGTATGAAGATATCTTGAAAAATAAATGTGAAAAATATGTAAACATGACAACTGAAATGATATTTTGTCAGTATACAGTTGTCTCTCCTGAAATGATGCTGTGAACTGAAAAATATTAATTTATACAAGAGAATCATATTAATGAGACTTGAGTTTTCTGCCATTTTAGTAACATGTTTTTGTCTAACGGATCCTTTTTAACTATTGAATTTTTATATTAAACACATTTCTATACAGTGTGTTACTAGTCGTTATAATGTCACCAATGTCGCCTACACTGGATTTTATCTCTCCATAATTTCATAGTGTATTAGTTGAATGTTACAATAACATTGAACTTGAGATAGTTTCTTTACTAGATGTCATCATATTGACAGATTGAATGTTTTGTAATGTAAAATTATTGTCAAAATCTTTTAATGTTACCAGTAGTGATAAGAAAATATGTAGTACTACCATGATAATATTATAACATTATAATTTTAGACTTCTCGGAAGGATACAAGGGTGATTTTTTTTGTATTTTTGTTATTAAGGTATTGACTCCCGATACTTCGACTTGCATGACCCTCCGCCTGATGTGATATGTGTTGACCTGGACACCAACAGAATTTGCCTGTGAGTCCCATAGTTTCTCTTTTGTTTTTACCACTTTTCCATGACTGGGACATCAGAGCCCATAGGGTGTGCTGTCCTGTGGGAAAAATACTAAAAGTTTTCTTGCTGCTAATGGAAAAAGTGGGGATTTTCTTCTAAAGACTGTCAGATTTATCAAAAGTTTGATAGCTAATGATTAACAGTGCATAAATTAAAGTGCAATAAGGACATTCTGTTTGCATATATAGTGAGCCCGACACTAATTCAGTGACCCTAACCATGTACCACTGATAAAACACTGTGATAATAAGAAATTTCAATTTTGCAAACTCTTTGTATTAATTTAAGTTTCACACATCTTGCTTTTTGTTTTGTTTGTCATGAGCTGACAGTGTATAATTCGACAGGTAATATGACAGTGTTAAACCAGAGTTGTAGATATTTATGTCTGACTTGCACTCGAACTTCAGAAATTTAAAATGACATTACTTGGAAAGAAACAGTAACTGTTACATTCGTCATCCCGCCACGTTCATCAGGGGAATGTAATTCTTTATCTAGTTATTTTATGTCCATTTTTTGTGGTACTTAGTAGCCATTTAATATGATAAATATAATTAATTCTCTACCTAGTTATGTTATATCCATTTTTCCTAGTAGTAGGTAGCCGTTTAATATAATAAATGTAACTGTAATTTTCTACTTTGTTATGTTATATCCATTTTCCCTAGTAGTTAGGAGACGTTTAATATGATAAATATAACTAATTCTCTACTAAGTTATGTTATATCCATTTTTCTTAGTACTTAGTATCCATTTAATATGATAAATATAACTGTAATTTTCTACTTATGTTATATCCATTTTTAGTAGTAGTTAGTAGACGTTTAATATGATAAAGATAACTGTAATTTTCTACTTAGTTATGTCATTTCCATTTTTCCTAGTACTTGTAGTCTTGTTCAATTGTTTAAACCCTAAGATTTTTTTGCAAATGTTACATTTAATTCCTATTCAATCCTTGTTTCAATTGTATGAAAACAAACCCAAGTTCATCATTTAAAATGCACGAAGTTGACTTGTTTCCATTTTACAAAAATCTCTGTATGTTTTGAATGCACATTCATTCGCTTATAAATAACTACGTCTATTTGCATAACAAAAGATTACCATAGGATACGAGGCTACGTATAGCTGGTTTCATTGAAACAAGGTTATGAATGTTTTGGAATGTAAAATGTGTACCAGCTTTGTTTGACCTTTTCTTTAAACATATACATAAAAATACATGTAACCATTCCATGTACATGCAGTATATTGAATCAATTTCGCCAATATATTATTTATTGATTTTTTTGATTTTTATAAATTATATATTTACATACCATACCTAACCTAACACAACTACATACGAAGTCAGAGGTTGGTGTGGGGTTGGGCACAGGGCCACGCCCCCACCAATCGCGGGTATTCAATATTCTGGCCACGTGTGTGCAATATGTCACAATGAACATCACACGGTTAAGACCTCACCCCAACACACACACCCCTCACTAAAAGGGAACGTGGCCTTCAGCTGAACACTTGCCCGTGCATTAGTAAGTAATAAATATATATTATTCATGGACATACAACCTGACAGTCATAATGTATCAACCTATCTTATAGTTACTTACAGTGTTTTATCCCCAATAGCACCCAAACTGATTTATTTTTGTATCAATACATTACAGTACTGAAATAGCAGATGCGGATCCAGAAGTTTTTTAATAGTGGGGGCCCAAAACCCGTTGTTGCTTTTGAACAGGTGGATGGGATAAGTTTTCAGTTTTTGTGTATTCAACTTCGTACATATTAGATGATGAATTGTATACGAAATATGTTTGTTTTCACACCTATGTAAAGAAAACAAGTGTTAAATAGGAATTAAACAACATTTGCAAAATACTTAGGGTCTAACCAATTTGAACAGGTCTATAGTAGCCATTTAATATGATAAATATAACTGTAAATCTCTACTTATTTATATTATATCCATTTTTCCTAGTAGCCATTTAAAATTGTATAATGTATGTTATTTGTAAGCAGATGTTCCTAGTATAGAAATAAACTTTATTTTTATCTTGTAGGCCAGAAGAAAAAAAAGGTCTTGGTCATAAGATGCTGCCAAAGGTAATGATGTGCTTTATGCATTCAGCATTTACACACTTGGTTGGGTGTGGTTTAGCTCAGTGATCACCTGAGATGCTCGAGTGGAAGGATGGAATCTCTGTGGTAGACTGTTTGGGTTCCCTTCATTCCAACCAGGATTGAGGGACGTAGCTCGGTGATCACCTGAGATGCTCGAGTGGAAGGATGGAATCTCTGTGGTAGACTGTTTGGGTTCCCTTCATTCCAACCAGGATTGAGGGACGTAGCTCAGTGATCACCTGAGATGCTCGAGTGGAAGGATGGAATCTCTGTGGTAGACTGTTTGGGTTCCCTTCATTCCAACCAGGATTGAGGGACGTAGCTCAGTGATCACCTGAGATGCTCGAGTGGAAGGATGGAATCTCTGTGGTAGACTGTTTGGGTTCCCTTCATTCCAACCAGGATTGAGGGACGTAGCTCAGTGATCACCTGAGATGCTCCAGTGGAAGGATGGAATCTCTGTGGTAGACTGTTTGGGTTCCCTTCATTCCAACCAGGAGGGACGTAGAGGATCACCTGACTCGAGTGGAGCTCTGTGGTAGTGTTTGGGTTCCCTTCATCCACCAGGATGAGGGATGCTCGAGAGATGCTCGAAGGATGGAATCTCTGTGGTAGACTGTTTGGGTTCCCTTCATTCCAACCAGGATGAGGGACGTAGCTCAGTGATCACCTGAGATGCTCGAGTGGAAGGATGGAATCTCTGTGGTAGACTGTTTGGGTTCCCTTCATTCCAACCAGGATTGAGGGACGTAGCTCAGTGATCACCTGAGATGCTCGAGTGGAAGGATGGAATCTCTGTGGTAGACTGTTTGGGTTCCCTTCATTCCAACCAGGATTGAGGGACGTAGCTCAGTGATCACCTGAGATGCTCGAGTGGAAGGATGGAATCTCTGTGGTAGACTGTTTGGGTTCCCTTCATTCCAACCAGGATTGAGGGACGTAGCTCAGTGATCACCTGAGATGCTCGAGTGGAAGGATGGAATCTCTGTGGTAGACTGTTTGGGTTCCCTTCATTCCAACCAGGATTGAGGGACGTAGCTCAGTGATCACCTGAGATGCTCGAGTGGAAGGATGGAATCTCTGTGGTAGACTGTTTGGGTTCCCTTCATTCCAACCAGGATTGAGGGACGTAGCTCAGTGATCACCTGAGATGCTCGAGTGGAAGGATGGAATCTCTGTGGTAGACTGTTTGGGTTCCCTTCATTCCAACCAGGATTGCTCAGGGACGTAGCTCAGTGATCACCTGAGATGCTCGAGTGGAAGGATGGAATCTCTGTGGTAGACTGTTTGGGTTCCCTTCATTCCAACCAGGATTGAGGGACGTAGCTCAGTGATCACCTGAGATGCTCGAGTGGAAGGATGGAATCTCTGTGGTAGACTGTTTGGGTTCCCTTCATTCCAACCAGGATTGAGGGACGTAGCTCAGTGATCACCTGAGATGCTCGAGTGAAAGGATGGAATCTCTGTGGTAGACTGTTTGGGTTCCCTTCATTCCAACCAGGATTGAGGGACGTAGCTCAGTGATCACCTGAGATGCTCGAGTGGAAGGATGGAATCTCTGTGGTAGACTGTTTGGGTTCCCTTCATTCCAACCAGGATTGAGGGACGTAGCTCAGTGATCACCTGAGATGCTCGAGTGGAAGGATGGAATCTCTGTGGTAGACTGTTTGGGTTCCCTTCATTCCAACCAGGATTGAGGGACGTAGCTCAGTGGTCACCTGAGATGCTCGAGTGGAAGGATGGAATCTCTGTGGTAGACTGTTTGGGTTCCCTTCATTCCAACCAGGATTGAGGGACGTAGCTCAGTGGTCACCTGAGATGCTCGAGTGGAAGGATGGAATCTCTGTGGTAGACTGTTTGGGTTCCCTTCATTCCAACCAGGATTGAGGGACGTAGCTCAGTGATCACCTGAGATGCTCGAGTGGAAGGATGGAATCTCTGTGGTAGACTGTTTGGGTTCCCTTCATTCCAACCAGGATTGAGGGACGTTTAGCTCAGTGATCACCTGAGATGCTCGAGTGGAAGGATGGAATCTCTGTGGTAGACTGTTTGGGTTCCCTTCATTCCAACCAGGATTGAGGGACGTAGCTCAGTGGTAAAGCATTCACTTGATGCACAGTCGATCTAGGATCGATCCCAGTCAGTGGACCCATTGGGCTATTTCTCATTTCAGCCACTGCTTCACAACTGGTGTAACAAAGGCCGTGGTATGTACTATCCTGTCTGTGGGATGGTGCATATAAAAGCTCCCTTGCTGGTAATCAAAAAGAGTAGCCCATGAAAGTATAGACCAATTAACTAAGAAAACACTCTGTTTATCATTTCAATACGTAGGTTAATGCGTACAGTTGTTTCAACATGTTGACAATGGTGGTTTATTTTATATTGTAAAATAATAGATACTTATTGCTGGCTTACTGAGATGGATATTATTACAAAACATTGCGCAAAACTCAGATGTATTTGTTTCTTCAGTTCTAAGACTAATTCCTGACATGATGTGTTAAATATTGTGTAACCACCGGCTTGCCAGAGAGTGTATTCACTGGGGTGGTACAAAATGGCTGCGCCCTTTATATATAATAGCCGTCACATTTAACCGTTTTATTAATTAAATATACAGGGGTACAGAAATGAAAACTATTTCACTAGCCTGCCGGACCAGAACCAACTGAAATTTACTAGCTAGCCAGAATTTATACTAGTCCGCCAGCCTAGAGAACAATATATTAATGTTTAATAATATTATAATATGTCCTGTCTTCACATCAAATGATATACATTTTTTTAATATTCTAATAAGACAGTTTTTCGGGGGGGTTTTCATATAGATTTACAAAATTCAAAATTTATAAAATAAAAAAAAAATACCATCAGTCAGAAAAAGACAGATCGCCCATCGGACTGATAGTTGCATTTTTCAACTTGTCAGTGAGAATTTTTACTCTCATTTGGCAAGTGGGCGAGTACTTTCTGCACCCCTGAATATAATAATATACTTGTTGATATGGAGCAATTATGTGCTTATATATCGTTGAATATGTATACCAGTCCAAAAGCCTTATGCGAGCATTCCTTTAAGTTATTTATGGATATATTAAACTGTATGAATAGTGTTTGTAATTATATGAATTATTTGTTTGCAATTAAAATGTTGGTCACCTAATACCCAGAGTTTTAAATGGGTTATTAGATATAGTCCACTTATCCTTGTTAATTTTAAAAGGCAATAAATATAGGCTACTTAAATCCAATAGTCCAATAAGTTCTGTGTCACACGCTATTAAAACAAACAATGATTAAAATTCGAATACATATATAAACAACTGGAGCACAATTCATCGTAGATGAGACAGACTAATTGTCCAATAGTCCAGCCAGATGCCAACCATTTGTGACAATTGCAGGATATTTAGCCACCCTATAAAAAGCTGATACAATCCATCACACGTGAATGAGTTATAGCACACTAATATTGCAGTCGATCTTTTCTGTCTTCACTATCCAAGTTCCCTGCAACTTTGTTGGCATATAGTTGTAATGGTACACATATGCTAATATTTAGCCAGATTTAGGTAACTATACACATTACGTAAATGATTGCTGCAAAAATATGTCTCAATAAAAACAATAGGAACTGAACAGGTTAACTGATGTGTACACAGACATATTAGTGAGTTGATCTCATTGAAGACTAACCGAAAAGTACACAGACATGTGGTGTTAGGAATGTTAATATTTCAAAGGGAGACCACTCGCATTAATTGTATGTCACATTTCAGTCTTTCCACTGTCATTCACATTAATTTAGAGATGTGTTAATTTCAGGATCTGCAGTATACATGTTTTTATAGGTGTAATTTGGTTTTCATTAAATTAGCCTGCTGTTCGAAGCTGGTTTTTAAATTTTCCTCTGTCACATTATCTTCAGAAACCTGCTCGCGTGCTGCTGGAGTCCCTTCATCGGTTGTTTGACATTCTCGTTCTCCAGCCCGATCAGCCCCACACTACAGACGAGGTCTCTCTCGAAATGGCACCCATTGACTACGACTTCAAGAGGAAAAACAAAGAGGTCTGTGACAGCATATCTATTAAGACTGTGTTACTGAGTTGGGCACCTGTGTTAAGTTCATTTATCATAGTTTTGACAATCGATAGCCAATGTATTTGTCGTGCTGAGGTGTCGTTAAACATTCATTCATTCATTTTGTGTTAAGTTCTTGTTAACTCTGTTTTATAGGTGTTGTGTGAGAAGAAAGAGACAGAGAGCCAGAAGGTTTGTGTGTGTGTGTGTGTGTGTGTGTGTGTGTGTGCGTGCGTGTGTGCGCGTGTGTGTGTTTTTTACAACAGAAAAGTTCAGTCTGTATTTGTATGTGAAATGATGATACCCTATTTAGAATTGTTCAGAATTGCTTTACTTTGTAAATAAACATTGTTACTGTTGGATTTAGGTAACATGTGATCTTTGGATGTAAAAGAAAATTTCTATGACTTCCCCTAATTGAAGAATTATTGTACAAGCATGTAGGCTCATATAGACTGGATACAGCGGGTGCCTGCAGTCCAGCTAAAAAAAACATTAGTTCAATGAAAGCATCTAGATTGGATCTGCAATAAAATAATCATATATGGTGTATATGCCCTGAACGTAAGCCACAGACGCAACATATGAGCCGTAAAACTTGTGTTGCAATCAAGAACTTACTGTAAGCAGTAAATGTTTTGAGACGACTTAACCATTCACTTACACCCATTCTCTCTTTCTATCTTTTTTTTTTTTTCTCTCTCGCTCTCCCCTTTCTTCTTTTGTTCACTTCATATGTCTTTGTTTACAAATATCAATTGATTAAATTTGTCATCTTGGCTGTATGTCTTTATATTTGAAAAATGTAGGTACAGGTCTTAATATAGGATCATGCCTGTTGGCCGATTCCGAAACCGCATATTTAATGGTTAATAAATATTGTTTAAACCAAAAACAATACCTAATAGACTGATATTGATCAATATCAAATAACTTGCATTTTTGTCTGGAATAATGCATAGAAAAAGATTCCTTGCTGGTAATTAGGAATAATGTTTCTTTTGTTAGCATTCCTCAGTGTTTAGTAAGGGCGAGTCCATGCTTTATGCCCTTCAAAAACAAAAGACTTAAAAGACTATATGTAATAAATGATTGTATGTATGATATTCAGATGAAATTGGAGCTACAGATACAGGAGGCATTTCTACGGTTTACGGCCAGTCTGTTAAAAGGCTATAAGAATTACCTGAATCCCATCCTCGAACGGCCCACACTGAGAGCCACTGACGCAGCTGTTCTGTTCGACATGCCCAGTAAGTGTTACACAAATCACAGCGTCATTAGTCTATAATGATCCACGTCCAGGCCTCGAAATTCGGTGTTAGAAGGGTAGGCTATGATAGACTTTAAAAATCTAGGAAATTAAGAGTACTAAGGCTAACCTAAAAGGCACAAAGGCTATATGTTAAATGAGGCTTGAGGGTGGAGTGAATACTGGTATACAAAATAAACAGTTTGTATTATTATTTGGGTGCTTAGATTTTTCAAATGATCATTTGCCATTGCTGGTTGTTTTCCTTTTGTACCACCGCTTGATATCACTTCAAGACTTATCTGGCGTTGTCAGTACTGCATGACAGTACAGTAACATGTTTGTTGTGATTGTACCACCGCTTGTATTACACTTCAAGACTTGTCTGGCGTTGTCAGTACTGCATGACAGTACAGTAACATGTTTGTTGTGATTGTACCACCGCTTGATATCACTTCAAGACTTGTCTGGCGTTGTCAGTACTGCATGACAGTACAGTAACATGTTTGTTGTGATTGTACCACCGCTTGATATCACTTCAAGACTTGTCTGGCGTTGTCAGTACTGCATGACAGTACAGTGTATACATTTGTTGTGATTGTATATGACCGCTTGAATATCACTTCAAGACTTGTCTGGCGTTGTCAGTACTGCATGACAGTACAGTAACATGTTTGTTGTGATTGTACCACCGCTTGAATCACTTCAAGACTTGTCTGGCGTTGTCAGTACTGCATGACAGTACAGTAACATGTTTGTTGTGATTGTACCACCGCTTGATATCACTTCAAGACTTGTCTGGCGTTGTCAGTACTGCATGACAGTACAGTAACATGTTTGTTGTGATTGTACCACCGCTTGATATCACTTCAAGACTTGTCTGGCGTTGTCAGTACTGCATGACAGTACAGTAACATGTTTGTTGTGATTGTACCACCGCTTGATATCACTTCAAGACTTGTCTGGCGTTGTCAGTACTGCATGACAGTACAGTAAAAGTTTGTTGTGATTGTACCACCGCTTGATATCACTTCAAGACTTGTCTGGCGTTGTCAGTACTGCATGACAGTACAGTAACATGTTTGTTGTGTGATTGTACCACCGCTTGATATCACTTCAAGACTTGTCTGGCGTTGTCAGTACGTGCATGACAGTACAGTAACATGTTTGTTGTGATTGTACCACCGCTTGATATCACTTCAAGACTTGTCTGGCGTTGTCAGTACTGCATGACAGTACAGTAACATGTTTGTTGTGATTGTACCACCGCTTGATATCACTTCAAAACTTGTCTGGCGTTGTCAGTACTGCATGACAGTACAGTAACATGTTTGTTGTGATTGTACCACCGCTTGATATCACTTCAAGACTTGTCTGGCGTTGTCAGTACTGCATGACAGTACAGTAACATGTTTGTTGTGATTGTACCACCGCTTGATATCACTTCAAGACTTGTCTGGCGTTGTCAGTACTGCATGACAGTACAGTAACATGTTTGTTGTGATTGTACCACCGCTTGATATCACTTCAAGACTTGTCTGGCGTTGTCAGTACTGCATGACAGTACAGTAACATGTTTGTTGTGATTGCACACTTTTTATTACAAGCTGCCAAATACTGTAGGTCTACAGAGGAAAATGTATTGTATAATCATAACTCCAAGTACTAGTATCTCATACATTGTCGATTTATTTTCCAAAAACAACATGTGCGATCTCAATAAAACAACCAAGAATTTCTCGAATGTCACATGCACAAAGCAGCAGGTTATCTCAGGGTTTTCTGCGTGCAAAGGTGAAGGTCATTGGAAGAAGCCGTGGTACAATTTTCATTGTTGGCTACTGCTCTAGTATCGAGTGTATAGCATTTGTTAATGTATATGAACTGCTGAGAATGGCTAATAAATGGAATATTCAAGAATAACCACATAAATTAAACAATTCATATTTATTTCAATGTTTCAATTGCGAATAAATTAATTTGGGTGATTTTAGCATGGGTTTCTCCAATAATAAACATATTAAAATAATTTATGTCATGAAGAACATCAGTAACCACAGGTCAATTTAAATAGCTAGTAATCATAATAATTTTTACCTGAAATAATGAAAAAGTTTTGGAAAATCATTGAGCCACGGGAATCTGTTTCGTCAATTCACTGTTTTTGTTAAGGTTGACAAGAGTCACTTTTCGCACCCTTGTTTTGACTTCATACACAATATATATAGCATATCTTACCGAAATTCCACTTGAAATCCATATTTTGTAAAAGGTACAATTTTTTAATCACAAGATTTTCTTCAAACACATTCAGGTGCATTAGTAATGTTCAAATAAAAAAAATTCAATAGCAATTTTGCCTTTGAGGCACCAAGGCACAAGGCAGTACGGAAAATGCTGTGGAGCCATTATGAATTTCAAAGCCTGCCCGTTGGTGGACCCATTGGGCTATTTCTTGTTTTAGCCAGTGCAACACGACTGGTATATCAAAGGCTGTGGTATGTGCTGTTATGTCTGTGGGATGGTGCATATAAAAGATCCGTTACTACTAATGGAAAAATGTAGTGGGTTTCCTCTGATGTCTAAATATCAGAATTACCAAATGTTTGACATCCAATAGCCTATGATTAATAAATTAATGTTTTCTAGCGGTGTCGTTAAACAAAACAAACTTCAACCTTCTTTTTTTGTTTCTTTTTTGTTGTTGTTAGTCCCATCAGACTTGACTCAATGTTCCAAATAAATGGTAGATACCTACACTGGTCTACATTATGTTTTTACCATTATGCCTGTTGAGGATGGCATACAGGTTTCTTATTTAGAAGCCTTGTTGGTTGAAAAATAAAACAGCAGTCCAGGAATAATTTGTTTAGTATCATGCACAAGTTGGAGATCCCTACACAATTTTCATTATTATGTGACAAGTGGCATATTTCAGCTGCTATTTTTTATCTTTATTATTCACTTCAGTACTTTTTGTAGATATGTCTGCCCACTTTTTTCAAACAGCATCAGACTTTCAAAGTTCATTTACATCCTTGCTACAGAATTCCAAAATGCATAGCATAGCATCCAGATACAGATAGTGTGTCCTACGTATTTCAGTCAATACCGTATATCGCTGTGTATTAGCCGACTCCATGCATTAGCCGACCCCCTAGTTTCACCCTCCAAATCGGCTTTAAAATTATCGACCTTGTATATAAGCCGACCCCCCTATATAAAACTAACCAAGTCAGATGTCTGTGTGGTCTCTACAAAATGACAAAGTACATCTGCTTTCAAACGTCATTTGTCACAGCAAACTTATTCGGAAGCAGTAGCCGATTTCTATTTATAGAAACGGTGTCCGGTTAATTTATTTCTCGTAAAATATAAGTACCAAGATAGCGAAATATACCTAAACATTCTTGATTGCAGCCACACGTTAAAAACACAGTGACTGTTTGCATTGTTGATTGTGCTAATCGGTCTTTTCATTACTAGTCGGCTATACCCTACCATACCCAACCACCCGTGTCGATTAATCCCAAGCCGACAAACAAAACAAATGAAGCTGGAACAATTAACGTGTTCACCGGTTTAGTAAGCAGTTTTGTAATGACACGTGACCTGCGAAGTTTTCCGAAATTGTTTTGATCGGTCACCATTTATTGTTGTTTAAACAGATAAATATTACTAAATAACTTTTAAACACCAACATTTATTAAAGATGAACATATATATACAATTTTAATATCTTTTATTTGTAATAGCTTGTGTTAAAATGCAACCCAGTGGTAAAGAAACGGTATCAAATACACCACATGTCATTATTTGTAGTGATGTGGGCGGGACGTAGCCCAGTGGTAAAGAAACGGTATGAAATACACCACATGTCATTATTTGTAGTGATGTGGGCGGGACGTAGCCCAGTGGTAAAGAAACGGTATGAAATACACCACATGTCATTATTTGTAGTGATGTGGGCGGGACGTAGCCCAGTGGTAAAGAAACGGTATCAAATACACCACATGTCATTATTTGTAGTGATGTGGGCGGGACGTAGCCCAGTGGTAAAGAAACGGTATGAAATACACCACATGTCATTATTTGTAGTGATGTGGGCGGGACGTAGCCCAGTGGTAAAGAAACGGTATGAAATACACCACATGTCATTATTTGTAGTGATGTGGGCGGGACGTAGCCCAGTGGTAAAGAAACGGTATGAAATACACCACATGTCATTATTTGTAGTGATGTGGGCGGGACGTAGCCCAGTGGTAAAGAAACGGTATGAAATACACCACATGTCATTATTTGTAGTGATGTGGGCGGGACGTAGCCCAGTGGTAAAGAAACGGTATGAAATACACCACATGTCATTATTTGTAGTGATGTGGGCGGGACGTAGCCCAGTGGTAAAGAAACGGTATGAAATACACCACATGTCATTATTTGTAGTGATGTGGGCGGGACGTAGCCCAGTGGTAAAGAAACGGTATGAAATACACCACATGTCATTATTTGTAGTGATGTGGGCGGGACGTAGCCCAGTGGTAAAGAAACGGTATGAAATACACCACATGTCATTATTTGTAGTGATGTGGGCGGGACGTAGCCCAGTGGTAAAGAAACGGTATCAAATACACCACATGTCATTTGTAGTGATGTGGGCGGGACGTAGCCCAGTGGTAAAGAAACGGTATCAAATACACCACATGTCATTATTTGTAGTGATGTGGGCGGGACGTAGCCCAGTGGTAAAGAAACGGTATCAAATACACCACATGTCATTATTTGTAGTGATGTGGGCGGGACGTTTCCCAGTGGTAAAGAAACGGTAATACACCACATGTCATTATTTGTAGTGATGTGGGCGGGACGTAGCCCAGTGGTAAAGAAACGGTATGTCACCACATGTCATTATTTGTAGTGATGTGGGCGGGACGTAGCCCAGTGGTAAAGAAACGGTATCAAATACACCACATGTCATTATTTGTAGTGATGTGGGCGGGACGTAGCCCAGTGGTAAAGAAACGGTATGAAATACACCACATGTCATTATTTGTAGTGATGTGGGCGGGACGTAGCCCAGTGGTAAAGAAACGGTATCAAATACACCACATGTCATTATTTGTAGTGATGTGGGCGGGACGTAGCCCAGTGGTAAAGAAACGGTATCAAATACACCACATGTCATTATTTGTAGTGATGTGGGCGGGACGTAGCCCAGTGGTAAAGAAACGGTATCAAATACACCACATGTCATTATTTGTAGTGATGTGGGCGGGACGTAGCCCAGTGGTAAAGAAACGGTATCAAATACACCACATGTCATTATTTGTAGTGATGTGGGCGGGACGTAGCCCAGTGGTAAAGAAACGGTATGAAATACACCACATGTCATTATTTGTAGTGATGTGGGCGGGACGTAGCCCAGTGGTAAAGAAACGGTATGAAATACACCACATGTCATTATTTGTAGTGATGTGGGCGGGACGTAGCCCAGTGGTAAAGAAACGGTATGAAATACACCACATGTCATTATTTGTAGTGATGTGGGCGGGACGTAGCCCAGTGGTAAAGAAACGGTATGAAATACACCACATGTCATTATTTGTAGTGATGTGGGCGGGACGTAGCCCAGTGGTAAAGAAACGGTATGAAATACACCACATGTCATTATTTGTAGTGATGTGGGCGGGACGTAGCCCAGTGGTAAAGAAACGGTATCAAATACACCACATGTCATTATTTGTAGTGATGTGGGCGGGACGTAGCCCAGTGGTAAAGAAACGGTATGAAATACACCACATGTCATTATTTGTAGTGATGTGGGCGGGACGTAGCCCAGTGGTAAAGAAACGGTATGAAATACACCACATGTCATTATTTGTAGTGATGTGGGCGGGACGTAGCCCAGTGGTAAAGAAACGGTATCAAATACACCACATGTCATTATTTGTAGTGATGTGGGCGGGACGTAGCCCAGTGGTAAAGAAACGGTATGAAATACACCACATGTCATTATTTGTAGTGATGTGGGCGGGACGTAGCCCAGTGGTAAAGAAACGGTATGAAATACACCACATGTCATTATTTGTAGTGATGTGGGCGGGACGTAGCCCAGTGGTAAAGAAACGGTATCAAATACACCACATGTCATTATTTGTAGTGATGTGGGCGGGACGTAGCCCAGTGGTAAAGAAACGGTATCAAATACACCACATGTCATTATTTGTAGTGATGTGGGCGGGACGTAGCCCAGTGGTAAAGAAACGGTATCAAATACACCACATGTCATTATTTGTAGTGATGTGGGCGGGACGTAGCCCAGTGGTAAAGAAACGGTATCAAATACACCACATGTCATTATTTGTAGTGATGTGGGCGGGACGTAGCCCAGTGGTGGTAAAGAAACGGTATCAAATACAAAGACATGTCATTATTTGTAGTGATGTGGGCGGGACGTAGCCCAGTGGTAAAGAAACGGTATCAAATACACCACATGTCATTATTTGTAGTGATGTGGGCGGGACGTAGCCCAGTGGTAAAGAAACGGTATCAAATACACCACATGTCATTATTTGTAGTGATGTGGGCGGGACGTAGCCCAGTGGTAAAGAAACGGTATCAAATACACCACATGTCATTATTTGTAGTGATGTGGGCGGGACGTAGCCCAGTGGTAAAGAAACGGTATGAAATACACCACATGTCATTATTTGTAGTGATGTGGGCGGGACGTAGCCCAGTGGTAAAGAAACGGTATCAAATACACCACATGTCATTATTTGTAGTGATGTGGGCGGGACGTAGCCCAGTGGTAAAGAAACGGTATCAAATACACCACATGTCATTATTTGTAGTGATGTGGGCGGGACGTAGCCCAGTGGTAAAGAAACGGTATCAAATACACCACATGTCATTATTTGTAGTGATGTGGGCGGGACGTAGCCCAGTGGTAAAGAAACGGTATGAAATACACCACATGTCATTATTTGTAGTGATGTGGGCGGGACGTAGCCCAGTGGTAAAGAAACGGTATGAAATACACCACATGTCATTATTTGTAGTGATGTGGGCGGGACGTAGCCCAGTGGTAAAGAAACGGTATGAAATACACCACATGTCATTATTTGTAGTGATGTGGGCGGGACGTAGCCCAGTGGTAAAGAAACGGTATGAAATACACCACATGTCATTATTTGTAGTGATGTGGGCGGGACGTAGCCCAGTGGTAAAGAAACGGTATGAAATACACCACATGTATGAAATACACCACATGTCATTATTTGTAGTGATGGGCGGGACGTAGCCCAGTGGTAAAGAAACGGTATGAAATACACCACATGTCATTATTTGTAGTGATGTGGGCGGGACGTAGCCCAGTGGTAAAGAAACGGTATCAAATACACCACATGTCATTATTTGTAGTGATGTGGGCGGGACGTAGCCCAGTGGTAAAGAAACGGTATCAAATACACCACATGTCATTATTTGTAGTGATGTGGGCGGGACGTAGCCCAGTGGTAAAGAAACGGTATCAAATACACCACATGTCATTATTTGTAGTGATGTGGGCGGGACGTAGCCCAGTGGTAAAGAAACGGTATCAAATACACCACATGTCATTATTTGTAGTGATGTGGGCGGGACGTAGCCCAGTGGTAAAGAAACGGTATCAAATACACCACATGTCATGGTATGTGCTATCCTGTGGGTGGGTTGTTGCATATAAAAGATCCCTTTCTACTTATGGAAACATTAATAAATCAATATGCTCCAGTGATGTTGTTAAACAAAATAAACATACTTTTTGTAGTGATGCATGCTATTATCAGTAAACCAGATTTATTTTTATTCAAAAGGTAAATAATACATATCACGATACACTCTATAGTACAGATACTGTACGGTTATTATACAATATTTGTTTACTGTATGAAATTTAATTGTACAGGTTCACATTGTGGTCAAAATCTGTATTGGATGATAGGCATTGTTTTTTTTCAACACAACAATCTTAAAAATTGCAGAGAAGTGTTTCAGTAATTAATAATAACAATTATTATAAACAGTAGTGGTAAAATATAGTTATGGGTATTTTTTGTGCCTATGTTGGTCAGTATGGCATCTACATATTGTTATAAAATATAAAAATCTGTTGTAGGAAATTAATTTGTACATATTGTTATAGAGTTGGGGTTTTTAAATGTTAATAAAGGAGGGCATGTTTCATGCATTATTACTCTAAAAGAAGTAGTTTGACTTTCTCAAAACATCTTGAAAATGCTACTTTAATTTGCAGTATAATACATGCCTGCCATTCAGAGATAGAAATAAAATAATAATGCATCTTTGTTACATGATTTCTGTTGGATATTTCCAGGTGGACGAAACCAAAGATGAACCGAAATTGATTGAAATAGAACACAGTCACAAAAGGTAAGTAGTTAAAATAAAATATCTATTTAAATTGGACACAAATTAACATTTAGCCATTTGGTGATTTGGATAAACAAAAAAAAGGAAAAAGATCTTGACGCAGGCTAATTTTCCAGTTAGTTTGCTTGTGAATTGGTTGAGAAATATGTAATTGCCAGTTTTATCTTTAATGAGGATTTTGTGAACACCAGCTTAAACTCTGAAATATATTGTGATATTTTTTTGACTTGTATGTTAAAGGCAGTTTATCAATCATCAAAGTAAGTTGAGATTGTCGTTTAGGTCAACTGTAGGTTACCACATGTATTTTGGAGAAGGCCTAGTAAGTTGTGTAACTTGTGCTTAATCCATTTGTTCTTTAAAAAGCAATAAAATATGTTTTAATCAATCAGTGGTACACTGTTCTCCAAAAAGTCGTATTAAACAAAAACTTATAAATTTGTATTAGTTGAGAGTTATTCAAGTATAAAATACACACGTATGCATGTTGAAGAATCAATACAAGACAGTGATGTGAATGATTAAAGACCTATGTCAGTGTGTCTGAACGGATTGTATAGTAATCATTGGGAATTGTAAAGCTGGTAAATGTGTCGTAACATATAGGCTACCAAGCCCATAATTTAGGGTAACCTGTACAGGAGTTATCACATGTTAAGCTTATTACGATGCCTGTGTTTCATACCAGGCCATTTCCCCCCCCGGTACATTCCCCCCGGTCATTTCCCCCCTGGTATTTTCCCCCCTAGGTCATTTCCCCCCTATTATAAAGAATTACTAATACTATTAGTGATCAAAATTGTATTTTATTTAACTGAACAGTGGGATTACATCTGCAGATTGTGGGCAATTCCACGTAAGAAAAGCAACACAAGTCTGTTGTCATAATCATTGACGAGATTCTCTAGTCATTTGGTGACATCCCTGTATTGGCGGCGTTGTGGTAGTCCATCTTCGCCGGCCAGTGCCTGTGTCATGGCTACTTCTGTCTTCTATTTTAGTTTTACCCTTGGTGGATTTCATGTTATCCATGGTCTGCAGTAAATGATATTTTTAATGTACCAGGGGGATATGTACCAGGGGGGAAGTGACCGGGGGGGGGAAATGCCCTAGAACCCTGTGTTTGTGTTCACAGTGTTTCATCTCCAGTGATGTCTTGTGTTTAACATAACCAAATGACGTTACTCTTTCTCTTTGTTGCTTCACAGTGAAAGAACTGTGTTCATTACTCCACCTGAGCCAACTGGTCTGCCTACAGGCATGGAATATAGGTAAGTTCTTACATATCATAGAGGTAGTGCATAAACACACTGACAGCAGTGTTTTGGTTTGTCCGTTTTAAGTAATATGTAAGTAAAGGTATAAGCACTGTAAGTGCCGAAAATATTTGACACAGCCTAATAATTGATGTGGCTTGAATTATTTGTCAATGGCAATTCATAATTTGAATCAAGAATATCACATCTACAAACCATTGTCTGGATTGTTCCAATTAAGATGCCTGTTTAGTTGCAGTTTATGTTAAGTATATGTGAAGAATGTTTAATTTATTTGCAAAATGGTTAAAATACAGTGCCCAGGGAACATTTTGTTCTGTTCAGTATCGCGATTCGCTGTGCAAGTTAAAAGAGATCGCTACACAAGTTTAAAACATTAAACCGTAGTTTGCTAATCAATTTTCAATGGACTACAAATATCGCTAATCAGGATTTGGAAAACAAAATTTTACCTGGTGACCAAGCTATCATGGAGATCTGTCTGTGGGCAATTACTTGACTGACAATGGCTTTTCTTTATTCAAAAGTGATAGCATATTGTTTAACAGAAGACTAACTAATCCATATTACAAATGTTCCTCCCGCTAATAGCTCATGAGTGTCTTTAGATTTATGTCTGTTGTGAGTTACAGTTGCTATGATTAATCCATAAGCTACCCTCGCCATCCAAATTTTTTTTACCTTTTGCACCAAGATAATTGTTACAATGTATTTATGGTGGCTTTTTTTAACGTTTCAGCTACAATGGATTCCCTCAGTTAAATCCAGAGCTGTTTCTTCCTAAAGCACCTTCGGTCGCCTCTTTAGGTGTCAAGTCATTACCATTGACATTCGGTTCATTAGTACGCAGAACAAAACAGGAGATGCGATCGGCTCAGAAGGTAATTAATAATGCTGATGCCACATTAAAAGAAAAAACACACATTTAAGTTGACCTGCCAATGAGAAGAGTCACACAGATCACATGGCTTGAAACATACATTGAGCACATATTTATTTAGCTAATACTTGCTACCATTTGCTGTTTTGCAAACATTTTAAAACAAATAGTGTTGTCTGAAATTGAAGTTTAACTTATTATTAAATCAAAATTGGAGTGGTCTCAAGTTCTTTTCAAGATTTGTTTTTTGTTAGGCTATTTTCAACTGCGAAGCTAATATGATCACTAGACTGATGTAAAATAGTAATTCTGTTTAACGTTACTTTTTTGCAGTTTGTAAGATTTGTTTGACACTCATTAGTCACAACCTGTTAGATGTTAGGCAAACATAAATCCGGAAGGGCGGGATGTAATGACAATGTTAAATTTTCATTTTCTTTTACATTGGATATTACTTTGTTTTGCAGACTGCTCACGTACAGATCCTACATCCTCAGCGATGGGCTAAGTAATTATTGTTTTACCATACTTCACCATACTTGCTAGCCCAACACCCTGGGCTAGGACTTTTTCAAATATGGCTGGTAACAAATACTAACTTTGAAGCCAACTGGATTGTTCTCTCTCTGTCTCTCTTGATCGTTTTTGCTCTTCTTTTAAAAAAACAAAAAAGACAAAAACAAAACAAAACAGCATGATACTATTCTTTTATTATTATTATTAATATTATTTCTATTAATATTATTATTCGGGTTTGTTAGATCAGTATTTTGCTGACATAGATCAATGCCTTATATTTTTAAATCAGTCAGTAAATAACATTTTTGTTTAAAATTAACATTTCAAATTCTTAGTTTGGTACCAGGTAATTTCGCCTTGTCACTCAAAACAGTCCTCCAGGCTATTGAATAAAGCAGTCAGTTTTGTGAGGTTACGTTAACGTATGGGGGGAAAAGAGGAAACCTTTGAGGTTTCTCCTTCAGAAATATTCATATTACCTCTCTTGGTAATAAATCCCACTCTCACTTTTTTTTGTTTTTATTATTATGGTTCTTAATTTCTTAAGGATTTTAATCTTTCTTTTCAGATGTCTTCTAAGCTACTGTTACAGTCTGTGGTTTGTTCACTTGCCATCGTACATTAGCACTGCTTCTAACAAGATGGATGCATTTAAAATTGCATATGCTGTTCTGCAAAAAATGCACAATGAAAAATTGCCTAGTCCTGATGAAGTAAGTTCATTACAATTAATGTGTTTGTTTTTTGTCATACATTTGTAAAATCACTAGTCAGCAAGAAAGAGTGGTGTACAACTCCATGGAAGAAGTACTGGAGGCGCAGCTAATCACAGACTGACCATTGCTCTGTCTCTGGACATAGTATGTATGGTACACATTTTTTGTGACAAACAGCAAAGTTCAAACAAAGTTGACGACGACACATCATTGGCTACACTTAAAAAAATATAGAATAAACTGTTTTGTATCGGGGCTTCTAGATTATGGTAGCCCCACTCCCATGGCTAGTGATATTCAGTGTTGGGCTAGTAAATAACTACTATTGCCATGCCTGACAGGGCTTCTAGATTATGGTAGCCCCACTCCCATGGCTAGTGATATTCAGTGTTGGGCTAGTAAATAACTACTATTGCCATGCCTGACAGGGCTTCTAGATTACGGTAGCCCCACTCCCATGGCTAGTGATATTCAGTGTTGGGCTAGTACAGGGCTTCTAGATTATGGTAGCTCCACTCCCATGGCTAGTGATATTCAGTGTTGGGCTAGTACAGGGCTTCTAGATTATGGTAGCCCCACTCCCATGGCTAGTCTAGATTACGGTAGATTATGGTAGCCCCACTCCCATGGCTAGTGATATTCAGTGTTGGGCTAGTACAGGGCTTCTAGATTATGGTAGCCCCACTCCCATGGCTAGTGATATTCAGTGTTGGGCTAGTACAGGGCTTCTAGATTATGGTAGCCCCACTCCCATGGCTAGTGATATTCAGTGTTGGGCTAGTACAGGGCTTCTAGATTATGGTAGCCCCACTCCCATGGCTAGTGATATTCAGTGTTGGGCTAGTACAGGGCTGATTATGGTCAGTGATATTCAGTGTTGGGCTAGTACAGGGCTTCTAGATTATGGTAGCCCCACTCCCATGGCTAGTGATATTCAGTGTTGGGCTAGTACAGGGCTTCTAGATTATGGTAGCCCCACTCCCATGGCTAGTGATATTCAGTGTTGGGCTAGTAAATAACTACTATTGCCATGCCCGATGACTAGTGAAAAAACTCCTCAGATGTTGCAGTTAAGTCTATTTTGTAAATATGAATATTCTGCTCTGGGTGAGCAAAATATTTCGCCAAATTGTCTATTAAATTTCAAAAATGGCAAAAATAGACAGTTATTACATGAAATTATTTCGCCAGAGCTAGCCCTGTCTGGTTTTTAAAATGTCCTGGAAATTTTATATTCTGTCAAGTGTAAGAACCTGAGACGTGCTGATTTCATTCATTTCAGATGTGTTACCGCGTGTTGATGCAGCTCTGTGGCCAGTACAATAAACCTGGTCTCGCCATTAAAGTCTTCCTCTTGATGAAGAGGTATGGCATTCACCCAAATGCCATAACATACGGTTTCTATAACAAGGTATTACAAGTTATTTCTTTATTTTTTAAAATAATTTTACTATCTAAAACTAGAACACCTGTCACTTAACAAGTAACAAAATATTGTAAAAAGCAAATAATTGTACAATCTAATTCAATTAAAGGGTGATAGATCGGCATCAAAGCCAGATATAGTGATCAGTTTGTTTTGACAACATGGCAAACAGTGTTATGTTTTTATACAGTAATTTGTTAATGTGTAGTCACAGTTTAACATCTTTCGATGGTTTATTATCCCCAAATCCATGTGGTGATGTCACAATTTAAATGCCTTAAAGTCATGGACTTCAGGATAAATAGTTTGCCTTGACACATGTACAGATGAAAGGGGATCATGAATATAATGTGTATAGCATGTTTATTATTTGAAGCAATGCATTAAAGAGGAAAAGACAGGTGTGTTGTATTTTGGTAAAATAGCAGTACCAAACAAGCTATTATACTAAGATTTAAATCATTTGATGTGTTAAATAAAAGTCAGATAAACAGGTCCAGCCACTGTTTATTATTTCATTCATTCATTCATTCATTTATTCATTTATTGTCAAATGGCAGTACAAGAAGATTACAAAAACTTGTTAAAGATTATTTGTGAAAAAAAAAAGGTTTTAACATTTGTTTAAATCAGTCTGTATAAGTTGCAATGAATGTATGGTTTAAGGTGATGCTCGAGGCAAAGTGGCCATCTCGATATGCTAGAGGAGTGATTCTGTGGACAAAGCTGCGAAATGTTATCCGCGGAATTGCACAGTTTCGAAACAGTGTCAGATACCGACGTACATCTACCTGCTCGTACTCAGGGAGTGAGTGTGACAAGATTAGTCACACGAGCGAGGACAGTTACCTTGAAGAGGCCTCCAACTCCCCCAAGCCGGATGTTCAGGATTCAGGTTCAATCATCCAGGGAATTCACAAAGGCTGCATTGAAGAAAGTCTAAGCACAGGTTGGTACACATTCATTCCAGTGATTCTTTAACCCATGTTGTACAAGATGATTACAAGACTCCATCATATACTGTTATTAGAGATAGAAAAAGTACACCCGAGATGGTGGAATTTTCGACCTGGGAAGATCCAAATTTTCACCACCAAGGGTGTACTTTTTCTATCCCACATGATGGCATCTTTTTCTATCCCACATTATAGCATATGATGGAATCCTTTTTTTCTCTCTTTTTTTTTATCCATTTAGTAAATGAACTATTATTTTATATGTATATATTCATTCAAACCCATATTTAGATTGCCTTTAAACAGCTTAGTTGGAGAGCCAATGTCTCTCCCCCCCCCCCCCCCCCACACACACACACACACACACATTTCAGATGCTTATATACAGTATTTATGGAAGAATATCACCCATCATTAGTGATAATGTAATGATAAAAATATGACGTCATCCCTCTAGCAACTTAATTTTTCAACATCCAATTTTCCCATACAGGAATAGTATCATAAAATTTGGAATAAGTTTACATTTCACCTGTCTTTCGTCAAATATCACTGTTACTAAAAATAACCATTCTAGCACCTTTATTTCTGTTTAAGAAAAATATGCAGCTATATAAACTGAGTGCAGTGAGATGTATACTGGTAACAAGGTGTTCATTATCTTTGAAAATTGAAGGCTGTTTGAGAAAAGTATGCACCAAAATAACTGTTGAATGCACGGATGTGTATGACTATAAACATGAAAAGTAGCTAGCAAAAATCACGATGATAATAGTAGGCCTATAATTAGTTTGATTAGGTGGTGCATCCGACCGAGGATACAGCTCGATATGATTGTCATGTTATGTGATTATGCTTGTAGGTGGGGCCTCCGATCGAGGATACAGCTCGATATGATTGTCATGTTACGTGATTATGCTTGTAGGTGGTGCATCCGACCGATACAGCTCGATATGATTGTCATGTTACCTGATTATGCTTGTAGGTGGGGCCTCCAACCGAGGATACAGCTTGATATGATTGTCATGTTACCTGATTATGCTTGTAGGTGGGGCCTCCGACAGAGGATACAGCTCAATGACCCAGGAGGACGTGAAGCAGATCTCCCAGCACATCAATAGTGGCGAGGGGTCAAGCGACTCAAGCAAAACCAAAGAGGTGAAGCCCATCGCGGACACACGTCGGCGGTCCATGCAGTCCGACAAGAGAGACAGTGGTTTGTAGCTTGGTTTAAAGTTTCTTTTGTTTATTGACACCACTAGATCACATTGATTTATTAATCATAGGCTGTTGGATATTAAGTTTGTAGTTTAATGAATACATGTAGTGTGTCAATTTTAGTTTGATGAATACATGTAGTGTGTCAATTTTAGTTTGATGAATACATGTAGTGTGTCAATTTTAGTTTGATGAATACATGTAGTGTGTCAATTTTAGTTTGATGAATACATGTAGTGTGTCAATTTTAGTTTGAATACATGTAGTGTGTCAATTTTAGTTTGATGAATACATGTAGTGTGTCAGTTTTAGTTCAGGGAACAGTTTGTTCAGTATCGCGTCGCAAATTGCTATGCAAGATTTAGACATTGAGACACAATTCTAAAACGTATCGTGTAATTTCGCGATCCATATTTTGGACATTTTTAAATTTTGAAGGTGGTCCTTAACAACCAAGAACATGTTAAGTAGATCTGGGAATAGATATCCCCGTCCTGCTAAAGTCCCATTGGCTAAGTTTTGCCTGGAATCTTCTTTCTTGCTAAGTTCCTCCTCCAATTAGGACAGCCACTTTCATTTGTCATATAGCTGTTCAGATAACCGCCCGCCGTTAAACATAATGATAATGACGTAATGGCTGTTTGCAACTGGTTATGTTTATTTAATGGCCGTGTAAAAATCCTATTCATGAACTGAAATCATATTGTCTACTATTATCGTTCTTCTAAATTAAAGTTTCAAACTGCTTATATTTTATAATATACTCTGAAATAAAAAGGTTTGTAATCGAATTCGGTTGACTGATTCCCATAATTAAAATAATCTCTGTGATTCTACGGCATAGCGGCTTACAATCATTGTTATTGTCATCCAGTGTTGTTACAATGGAGAATATTCTTTGAAATAAATATGTTTAGACATGGCTTTTTTTTAATTCAGATATTGTTATCAAGATCCAAACGGTACTGGTATTACATCTCATATCGAATCCTTCCCGCAATGTGTTGAACGTTTAAAATGACCCCTAATTAATCCTTTATGGTTTTAAATACTTAAAAGCAAAGTAAAAAAAAGGAAAGAGTTGGTAATCATTTCCAAATGCGGGGTGGGAGGTAACAGTTGTCATATGTCAACACAGTACAGGTACCAAAAAATAATAATAAAAATTATAAATAAATTAAAATGAAAACAATCTCCTCCCAAAACCTCAACATATTAAATATAATCGGCCTAAATTAGATATTCACTACTTCAACTTTGATTGGATAGTTCTGAAATATGGTACCATGATTCTCTGTGGCGGTCTTCACAAAGTAATAAAATAATATTTTGGAAATTTGAATTTGTGATTTTTTTTTTTTAAATTAAAATTTAACATTGAAAATGTGAGTCTATCTTCTTCTAAAGATTTGATTGAATAGTTTTGAAATTAAGTATAATGACTAATAGAGAGATATTTTGGAAATTGTGAAATTTTTTTATTATTATTAAATTAAACACAATTAAATAAAAATTGAATATTTAAAGTTTGCCAAGTCTATCTTCTAAAGTTTTAAATTTTAAAGTCAAATAAAAAATTCAACGTTCAAAATTTTAAAGTATATCTTCTTGTAGTGTTTGTTATCTGATAATGCTAAAACTTGGTACTATAAGATAACATATCAATTGTTCTATACTTTTGTAAAACAAATGTTGGCGTTGGGACCCAAATTGTTCATGTTTACCACTGGGTAATTAAGATTTTATATAATTACTTGTCTTCAAGCTGAATTGGATCAAATGTACAAAGACTTTTAGACAACCCTATTCCCAAATAATAGAAATCGGTATGTAAACGCTGAACAGCTGCCGAATTAAATTCTTCTACAGTGGCCATGATTTTTTTTGATTTTTGATTTTATTTTTTTATTATTTTAAATTATTTCGCATAATTTTTAATTGGATAATTCTTAAACTTCAATGGTCTTTACAAATTAATGGATTATCATTTACTGGACAAAATTGAAAATTAAATAGCGGAGCTCTCTAGGCCTATTGTTTTCAAGCAGCCTAATTATGTGTAACTACTGCACATCGGTTGTTTCCCATGTGTTACACATCCCATGTGGTAAACACAGTCAGCTTAGGGGACTAATTAAGCAAACCCCTATAACCCTACACCATTCAACTTCATTCCATCAAACCATCATACTTTAAACTAAAAATCCAAGCATATCGTTTTACTTATAAAACCGTCTTAATTGTTAACATTTGAAGCCGTGAGCACAGTTGGGTACCAAATGCACAATAGATTCTCTATCAGCACATAGTAGATTATTTGTAATAATAAATGTAATGTGTTCTGTTCTTGTGTCTTAATCGTTAATAGAAGGTGATTCCATTATTGCGGGTCTTTCACCAACTATGACCTAGGTTGTTATAAGTTGTTGTAAGTAATGGGAGGTTACCGGCACATCAAACTGACCAGTAACTAGTTTATCAATGGTCCTATTCTATAATATTTATTGGAATTCGAAGATTTTTATACTTAGTAATTTATTTGTTGAACTACAGTGTCAGTTTATTTTTTAAAATGGTGACAAACCAGAAAATGATTTTTTTTTTTTTTTTTTTTTTTTTTTTTTTTGTTGAACCAGTTATGCATCACTGGTCAGGAGTCGGTATCTGGATTAAAAATCCCAGGCCTCGACTGGGATCCAAACCCAGTACCTACTAGCCTGTAGACCGATGGCCTACCACGACGCCACCGAGGCCGGTCAGAATACTGATTATGACTTACACATTTTGTACATCAGACATGACTGTACCTGAATTTATTTGTGTTTTGTGGCTACTAAATAAAATTGCAAAATTATATAAAAGTTATTTAAAAATTGTCTGTTCATATTTAATTTATCATACTATACGTTTAAAAAAAATTGCTACACAAAATTAGTAATCACTAATCAATTTTGACATTGATTAACAACTGTCGCTAATCAGAATTTAAAAACAAAATGTTCCCTTTAGTTTGATGAATACATGTAGTGTGTCAATTTTAGTTTGATGAATACATGTAGTGTGTCAATTTTAGTTTGATGAATACATCTAGTATGTCAATTTTGAATGAGTATGTGTTATGTGTGAATTTAAAATGAATACATCTAGTATGTCAAGTTTGAATGAATATGTGTTGTGTGAATTTAAAATGAATACATCTAGTATGTCAAGTTTGAATGAATATGTGTTGTGTGAATTTAAAATGAATACATCTAGTATGTCAAGCTTGAATGAATATTTAAAATGTTCTAGTTGTGTGAATGAATTTAAAAAATGAACACATCTACTATGTCAAGTTTTTTGAATGAATACATGTCAAGTTGTGTGTGTGTTGTGGTGAATTTAAATGAATACATCTAGATTTAAATGGAATATATTTAGTGTGTGAATATTGAATGACTACATCTGTAGTCCGTCCCATAGGGAACACCTTTTTTCATACTATGGAATTTACTATAAGTAATTTATTTCTGAGCAGATTGTTTTCTAAATTGGACACAAAATGTTTTGTTTATTGAATGATGGGACGGACTATAGGACTAATATGTATGGTGTGTGAATTTAAAATGGATACTTCTATTGTGTGAATTTTCAATAAATACATCTCGTGGGTGAATTTCAATTAATACATCTTGTGTGAATTTTTAATAGGAATATACCTAATGATGCAAATGAATATATCTAGTGTATGAATAGTGAATGAATATGTCACGTAAAGGGAATGAATATATCTACTATATGAACATTGAATATTTCAAATGTTTTGCTTTGTAAGCAACTCGAAAGCAACTCGAGTCGGTATTTAGTAGAACTGACATAGAGGTTAGACATTGAGACCCAGTAACAAAACAGTTCACCATCAGAATGTTTAATCATCAAAATAGACCGGTGACCTTGAAATGATGTAACCGGTTCTAAATATGGAACATGTGTTCCTCCTCTGCATTAACGAATGTAAAAATGTGTTTTAAGAGTGGGTTTTTTGTTGTTTGCAGAGGAAGTATGTCATCGACCATCCTGCTGTCAGCGTCGTCTCGGCAGTATTGTTCTCCGATCTGGAAACACCATGAGCGGTTACAGCAATGTCGACACGGTGAAGGGAAGCATCAGTAAGTCTTTGTTGTTTTCGTTATCATCATCATCATCGTTTTTAATTTCCATATTTCTGTCTCGTTAATGTTCAGGTATAAATCTTATTCTCCTGTTGAGGGATGGGCAGCAATCATATAGTGATTTGTGTAGTAAATATACTGAACACGAAAAGAAATGCAAATGTCTTTTGTAGCTGTAACATTAAATTTAGTTTTTTAAGAGGCGATTAATACATTGAGATTCCTGAGAGTTACAGGTTATTACACTTTTCAATTAACAGAACTGAGCATTTCAGACCTGAAAATTGCGAGAGCAATAGTTACATGTGCGTGTCGCTCATGTAAGTATAGTTTGCGTAACCCATTTTTCGTTCACGCATTGAATTTAAGACATTTACATGGTCATGACGGGTTACCTAAAACAAAATGAGTTACCTGAATGTGTATTTGCGTAACCCATAAATGGTTTATACAGATTGTCAGTTCTCAGAGGCCTGCATTTGTAATGAAGTAAACGTGTAATTGCACTTGTAAACTAATCATAATCCTCCTTTGAGGGTCTTTACGTGTTCAGTATATATTTCAGAAATAATGGAACCATTTGTAATGAAGTAAACGTGTAATTGCACTTGTAAACTAAACATAACCCTCCTTTGGGGGTCTTTACGTGTTCAGTATATATTCCAGGAATAATGGAACCATTTGTAATGAAGTAAACATGTAATTACACTTAAAAAGTAAACATAACCCTCCTTTGGGGGTCTTTAAGTGTTCAGTATATATTCCAGGAATAATGGAACCATTTGAAATGTAAACCTCAGTCACTGAAGTTTATTACTCAGTGGAAAACAATTGAAGGTTTGACACATTTTAATCGGTGGTTATTAAATATCAAATGTATGCAGCTATGGCATGCATTGAAAAATTGTTGTACTAAATTTTAGTGGTTTTTGCACTTTCTATAGTCCACCCAGCAGCTTTTGAATATGCCCTGGAATTTTTATAAGTACTTTGCCTTTACTAAAATCCTAATAACAATTATATTCAACTGTATTTTTGCTTATTACATATAAATTGTAAAAAAAACCATCAAAAAGTATCATTAATAGATAAAAATATATCATCATGAACCACCTCAGGGGACCCATTCTCTGATTGGATTGTCTCATCCCAACTAGTGCACCATGACTGGTATATTGACGGCCATGGTATGTGCTGTCCTGTCTGTGGAAAAGTGCACATAACAGATCCCTTGCCTGCTAATGACTGAGTAAAACATAACCAAATGTTTGACATCCGGTAGTGATGATTAATAAATTATTGTGCTCTAGTGATGTTGTTAAAGAAAACAAACTTTAACTTTCATGATGCTAATACATTATTCAGGTTTCATTCCAGGGATTTGCATGAATCATACGTAATAAGCATAGAGCATTTTGGTACAATTTTTGTTAGGACTTTTAATATTTCTTACCCAAATTGATTTTCTTTGTCCTCATTTAATTCCTTGAAAACGTACTGACGTTATCCATTAATTAAACACTGCATGTTTTTCTTTTCTTTTGGTGAATGTGTATATTGTCTATTGTTTGTGTACAATGTATAGTACAATTTGATGGGAACTTTTCTGGCAGGTGATACTGTTATTGTGTCTGTTTTTGTATGGGTAATGATCCAATAATATGTTCTTTAACTCTTACTGACTGATTTATTGCACATTTTTTAATAGCACATTTACAAAAACAGAAAGTCTCACATGTTACATAATTTGCTAAAATTTACTGATTGCGTGACCCTTAATTTTTTCCCTTGTATTTAAATACCCTGCACCCCATCCCCCAAGATTACCTGCCCTTAAAGGCCGGGGGCACGTTCCACGGAAGTATTCTTACTGCTAAGATTACCTAAGGTACTTATGCACTTAAGGTGAACTTAGGGCTAAGATTGCTAAATGGAACGGGGCCTAGCTCTCTGTCCTATTTTCTGGAATTAAAAAAAACAAACATTATTATTGAATTTATATATTTTGCCGTTTTTATGGGGGTTTTGCACCCCACTGTCCAAAATAAAATGTAGTGTTTAAACATCATTCCCCAGGTAGCATCAGCAAGTTAGATTATTATTCTCATTTGCATCATCAGTCATTTTCATGAGCTGTGGTTAATTTCATTTCCTGAATAGAAAGACTCAAACTTAGAATCCAGAATCTAATGCCATGGAGGCTACATTTCATTTGTACATCTTAAAGGAGTCTATACCAAAGTTTGAGCCCATATCCAGAAGCTTTAGCCACAGTTCATGAAGTTCATATGATATACTGTACATAGAAACAGTAGCTTTCATATCCTAAGAGGTCCATTTATCATTAACAACATTTTCATAATTTTAGAAACTGTATAATGCGAGAATACTTAATTTAACCAAATGAAATAGTGCTTTGCAAAATTGTTGTGTAGTGTGTGTACATGCGTTTGTGAAGGCGGAGGGGATATCAAAAGAAGCATAAACTTTGGTTATGAAAACGTTGAAAAGTGTGAAAGACCCCTATAGGTTTCATTAATTTGTGTCCTCATTATTTTTTATTAAGTTGTATTTAAAAAGAAATTTCATTGGTATTAATTACTTCGTTTTATGTTTTATAGTCTAAAAGCCAGCACTAGTAGAGTTCTTATTCTAGAATTCTTCATCAGTTCCATTTATTTTTTAAAAAGGGACAAGCATTAATTTTTTTTTTTTTTTTTTTTTTTTTCTGCGGGTTTTTTTTCTAGTAAGTTTCATTTTAAAAATTTATAATAATAAAAATAAACAAAACAAACAAGCCATCAGAATTTATTTATTAAAAAACCCAAAACGAAACAAACCATCAGGAAAGATTGTATTTTTAGAAACTTTTAAGTTCACTATCAGCAGTAACTTGCACATTTTGTTACTAATTGTCAAGGCCAGGAACGAGGCATTACTACTCAAAATATACAGTATCATAATGGTTTCCGACAACCAACCTCACAAGCTGCCTTTGCTTTCCATCCTAAAGCATTGTAAAACTATTCGGATTAAATAATAGTGCCATCTATGTCAACATTAGGATGACCAATATTAAATTAGATATTGTAAAATAAAAGAAGATGATTGGTTTAAATTTACATAAAATAACAGTAATATTTACTTTCTTTTTAAGCCTTGAATTTCTAAATGTCATCGTTTCTAGACATTTTCATTAGCATGTAAAGATTCTTCACAGTAAAGTCATAATTGGCATTTTTTAATTCCAAAAACTAATTTTTCAGTTGTTAAAGGTGAATAATTTGCTCATTGTTATAAAACTCAGCAGTTAGATTGGTGGTTTTACTGTCACAAATAAAACAAATCATCAGAAAACTCAGTAGGGTTTTCCTTATTATAATTTTAAACTTTTTTAAAAACTAAATGTTCCAAAGAATTGTTACTGTGATGTCACTCAGCCACAAATGATCCCAATGCTGAAACAAATAAGTACTCTATTTTCTAATTCAGTAATGAATAAATATTGAATCCCTTTTCTTCATTAATTATTTCTTCTTCATTAATTAAAGGCAAATGTAGAACAATTACATGGTATTCGGGAATGATTAACAACATGGACAAAGCAGTTGCTTTTAAAGTAACCTATGGTAGTCTTTTGGTTTTATTTACTGTTACTGAAAGTATGTTGAAATTGTGCACATTAATGTATATACTGAAGTGCCATTAAGATTGCTAAAAGCTATATCTGTTTCAGTCTATGTCAGTATGTATGTTTCACCAAGTTTGGCACTTGTTGATAAACAGATGTACCTGTATGAATGCACAGCACACACTTTAACATGACTGTCACAAAATTTGCAGTCTGTAAAATGTAGGTTTTTGACACTTAAAGTTTTAGTAGAAATCAAGTCAGGTTCAATCTTTCAAATGTGTTGAATTAAAATAATTAATCACATTCATTTTATTGTATTACTTTCTTTGTGGTTTATTTCCTCCTTTTTTGTTTTTAAAATATATATATTTATGTGTACACATTGGGCATGTGGGTTTTGTATTTTCTAATCAATCAGACGAATTTGAAAATGACTGTCTCGGTGGCTAGTGGTGATTTTTTAAATTGCTGTAGACCATTGTGTCCTTTTTTTTTTCTTTTTTTTTTGTATAACCACATGCACTAAATGTTGCACAATGTATGTAGCACGTTACGAATAACCAATCTTTATTAAACATGTATGTTGAAATGGGTTTATTTGATTATCAGATGGTTGGAGGAACTGTATTTTCAGTTTATGAACTCTAACAGACATTTTAAATGACTAATCCTTTACTTCATGCCCACAGTATATGCGGGGAAACTGAGGTATGTGATACAGAATTCACAATTCGCAGTGACACAGAATCCAAAGGTGATGGTCGTTCACTATTTTTTTTCAGTTAATAATTCAGCGGGTCTTCTGATGGTAAGCCAAAGCTCTTTGGAGCATCACACGTTCAATCTGTCCCGTGATGCTGAAGAATTTATGGACAAGAAGAGACGTCGCCACAAGAGTGTTGGCGAGTTTGTAAAGATGCGATCCAACAGTTTGTTTGCTAGCTGGAGACCGCGGCACTCGAGTGGTGATGATAAGATGTTGATGCGTTTCTCTGAACTGCAGTTGAAGGAACGTGTGGTCAAAATTCCCGAGAATGTTTCCGCAGACGATAGTGTGTTTACCAACAGTGCGGAATATTCTTCCCAGAAAACAAAGGATGAGAAAGACAGTGGTGTGGAGCTGAACGAAAACCACATGCTGTTCAGTGATAGCGACGAGCACACTGACCCCAAACACACTCGCTTCTGTGATAATAGTCTGTCCAATGGTGCTACGTGCAATAGGTCCACTTCCCTGCATGATGATGATGGCGACAAACCGATCTTCGAGTCCACACGCAAAGCCCACACCCCGTGCACCGAGAATGACCCATTGGGGCATTTCACCGGTGCCTCTGTCCTAGACTCTGCTCCTCTCATATCCTTTTCTCCAAGTCATTCTCCAAAAAGTCTCGTCTCACTGTGCACTAGCACCCCTTATCCCACTGTGTTGAATCACAGCAAGGAAACGGATGGCGACAGTGTATGTAAACAGTTCAGTGATTCCTCCAGTTCAGCAGATCCGTCAAGTCTAGCTGTCAAGCTGGATATTCACGGCCTTGTCGAGCCTTCCAAGAGAAAGCCGGACTTGGGTAGGACTAGTAGCTCTCCAAACTGCTTGGCTGATCTAATAGAAATTAGGCCCAACATTCCAGTAAAGAGTCAGAGCATGGATGAGGACCATCCTCCGATAAACTCGACTTCATCATTGAACGAGTTGGGGAGGTTTGAGAAGACGAGTGAATATCTGTTGCGACGGACCCGCAGTTTGAAGAAGACCAATGAGGCAATAACAGGTTTCCTCAAGTTCGCAGCTAGAGGGGCTCGGGGAGCCGTCAACAAGCTGAACGAGTTCAAACAGTCAATGACCACGCCCATCAAAGACGGCTCAACGGCATCGCTGTCAAAGTCGATTGACGAAGACAGCGGGACGGGCGACGAAAGCAACTGCGCCACAACGCCAAGCCAGCCTAAGTTTGGCAGCTGTCAGGACATGTTTAGTGAACACAGCACCACAGACGATAGTGTCGGACATGGCAACTCGCAGGTGTTGTTTGGTAGGTATTACCTTGTTTATCAACGTACTCGATCCTTCACAGTTGTATGTGCCAGGCTTTTAAACAGGTCACTTCTAGTTTTCTACTTTTTTTAAAGGTTTATTCTTTTAAAAGGTTTTTACATTATCAAATGACTGCTGGACATATTTAGAGTTTATTTAGACATACATGCACAGGCATGCACACACATACACACACATTTTAAGGATCAAATGTTTTATTTTCCATATTCTTTGAACTGTTAGAGAGAATTTGATACTTAGAAACATCCCTTGCAATTTGTGCCAGCATTCAGCAATTCTGAGGTCAAAGCAGAATTAAAATTTATCAACATCAACATCAACATTTGTTTGCTGATGTATATTATTTCAGAACATGATAGTATAGGCTTTTATAACAACTGGTAACACAAAGTGTATTTTAGCTGAAGAAAACTTCTTTGGTCTGAGTATATATTTTTGCTGAGACAGTTCTTCTGAATTGTAAGGACTGAAGGTTGAGTATAATTATTAAAGTTATAACCACAGATATATGGTCCTTGTGACATTTCTGTTTAGTTAGTTAAAACACTGTATGTATGTATGTATAGTTGCCCGATGATGCATTTGGGAATAATGTTCTACGTTCACTGATGCTTTTGTTCTTATTTCATTTGTTAAAAATTATGTTTCCTAGTAGCTGCTAGTCTTTATAAACCTATTCTGTTAAAGATTTTTAATATAATATATTTTCATTTTTTAAAGAAATAAGACACAAAACATGATTTAAAAAAAAATATACAAACCTATCCCTGATATATTAGCAAGAAAGAAAAAGAAAGAAAAATGTTTTATTTAACGATGCACTCAACACATTTTATTTACGGTTATATGGCATCACACATATGGTTATGGACCACACAGATTTTGAGAGGAAACCCGCTGTCGCCACTACATGGGCTACTCTTTCCAATTAGCAGCAAGGGATCTTTTATTTGCGCTTCCCACAGGCAGGATAGCACAAACCATGGCCTTTGTTGAACCAGTTATGGATCACTGGTCGGTGCAAGTGGTTTACACCTACCCATTGAGCCTTGCGGAGTACTCACTCAGGGTTTGGAGTCGGTATCTGGATTAAAAATCCCATGCCTCGACTGGGATCCAAACCCAGTACCTACCAGCCTGTAGACCGATGGCCTAACCACGACGCCACCGAGGCTGGTATATTAGCAAGAATAACTTTTGTTTTTCTTTTTTTAGAAAAACATTTTGATTTAAGTGCTATCAAATGTTGGCTGATTGTTTTGCTAACATAGAAGTGACACAAGGACTTACTATAGTATTGTTGACAGTACATGCTGGGTTTCTGCCAGAGAATATCCAGGTTAAAATTATACATCCTGAAAGAAGAAAATATGTATTGTACAGTTAAAAATTGAGTGAGGGGCAAAAAAAAGGAGAAAACAAACCATTTAATATATGTGCTTTAAAGGTATAGACCTTAATAAAATGTTTTAACTATACATGACAGAATTTGAGTCCTATTTATGATTCCATATTCTAGTAATAAGTAGGTGTAAATATTTTTCTGTTCTCTCACTATAATTTATCTTGAAAAAAATGTTTAAATGTATTAATTAATTTCTAACATTTTAGGGTATGTAAGTTTACCCTATATAACAAAATTCAGGGTTTTATATATATATATATATATATATATATATGTATAGTAATGAGTCAAACACTCAATGATAAATACAGAAACTGCAGAAAACCTGCAGTAATATTGTGTTTTCGCATGGTGCAGCTGCATTTTATTATCACGTTTACAATATTTGTCTTCAGATTTTGGAGCATCTCCCTGTCCGGAGGATCGCTGTGAGTCGTTTGACGTGAGCATACAGTCTGACTCCATCGACCAGCTGTGGGGCGGCTCGGACGATCTGGCAGTGGAGGTGGAGATGAGCAGCTGCTCACGGTGTTTCCGTTGTCACAGTCTCATGTACGACGAGGAGATCATGGCCGGCTGGTCCGCCGACGAGTCCGATCTTAACGCCAGGTACAGTCATGTAGTTGGATATTAACGCCAGGTACAGTCATGTAGTTGGATCTTAATGCCAGGTACAGTCATGTAGTTGGATCTTAACGCCAGGTACAGTCACGTAGTTGGATCTTAACGCCAGGTACAGTCACGTAGTTGGATCTTAACGCCAGGTACAGTCACGTAGTTGGATCTTAACGCCAGGTACAGTCACGTAGGCGGATCTTAACGCCAGGTACAGTCATGTAGTCGGATCTTAATGCCAGGTACAGTCATGTAGGCTGATCTTAATGTCAGGTACAGTCATGCAGGCAGATCTTAATGTCAGGTACAATCATGTAGGCAGATCTTAATTCAAGGTACAGTCATGTAGGCAGAACTTAATGTAGTCGGATCTTAATGCCAGGTACAGTCATATAGTCGGATCTTAATGCCAGGTACAGTCATGTAGTCGGATCTTAATGCCAGGTACAGTCATGTAGTTAGATCTTAACACCAGGTATAGTTATTATACAGTCAAAACACGATGTATTCAAGAGGCCATGTCCCCCTCACTCGTCTTGGCGATGCCAATGTGCCTAAGATGCTTTCCCAGTCCCAACCAGTGCTCCACGACTGGTATATCAAATGTCGTGGTATGTGCTGTCCTATACATAGGAAAGTACATATAATATATTATTTGCTGCTGTTGGACAAATGTAGCGGGTTTCCTTTCAAGAAAATGTTCAATATTAATGATTAATTAATCAATACGCTCTAGTTGTTGTTAAACAAAAAGCAAGAATTAAAAGGAAAAACAAAACAACCTCCAACTGGTTCCTCCATTTATTGAATTGATAGACTCAGTTTAAAAAGAATTTAAAAAACAACAACACATAAATAACTTTATTGAAAGTCAGGCTTTATTTATTTAGGGTCAGCCCTTTTTTCTAGTTAGGGTAGGGTTCCCTGAAACTGAATTTTTTCTTTGCTTAGGGCCTGCTGAAAACATGACCCTGTTCATGCCCGTAGTAACGATATGTGAAGTGTGTGTGTGTGTAGGCTATTATGTATTTGGGATGCACACTACAGTAGAGCACAGCAAAGTGAATGTTTTGGACCACAGGGGTTACAGCCTCCCACCCCTATCCTACAACCCTATCCGTCCAGTTCATATGGGCCTGCTACTTTAATTGAAACAGCACAAATTTTACTACAAATGAGTAAAATAAAATGTATTATGTTTAACGACACCACTAGAGCACATTGGTTTATTAACAATCGACAATTGGATGTTAAAGGAAACATGACACGAGACCATATTATAGCTCATTTTAAAAGAAAAATGATATAAAAATAATATACAAATAACTTTATAACAATAAAATACGTGTAGTTAACTTAAAATGAAGAAATTACGCTAATCAGTATCAAAGTACGATTTATGCATATTTCTTCGTGAGCGTTCGGAAAAAAAGGGAAGTGACGTCAGAGCCGCTGTACTCTTCCATTGTTGTTAACTGTTTATATATGGAGTAAGGGGCTTACGATCTTTTCAGTCCAACAGTGCCGTACTGCGCGGCCTTTGGGTGTAAACATAAACACTTTAAACGATCGGGATTGTCTTTTTATGGTTTTCCAAAGGATTGTATCCGAAGAAAGACGCGTGTATTTTATCGCAAAAGAAAAGATTGGACACCAACACCGCATAGTACTTTGGTGTCAGCCTATTTACAGCCCGGAGCCCGAACGTTACTCGGAGACAAATACAGTACTCGGTTGCGAATGCCGAGGTGTACATTGTACATATTTGGCACAAAGATACACCTCAGCATGATGTATTTATATATGTTAAAATAAAAATGTAGAATTTTTTATTTATTTATTTTTTTGGGAAAAAAAAGATTTTTTTCATGTTAGGGCTGTAGGCCTACATAACAAAAATTCACCGTCCGAAGAAGGAAACGTCAATAAGTAATTAAATATGTATACAAACATGGGATTTGGCATGAGGATACATCTCAGTACGATGTATTTAAATATGTTTTTAAAAAACGTGTAGAAAACAATAATAATTTTAAATAATGTTTTTAATCTTCGGGCGGAATACGTCACAAAAACGTTCCTCATCGCCCGAAGCCCCAAAGCAACACGAAGTTCAATACAAAATAAACCACTACTGTCGGTGTCGAAATAACTATTATGTTTCATCCACGGGCTGACTTGAGAATCGGAGTGTTGTTTTAGTTAATTGGCCCTTTCTTTCCGTGGCCTGCACATGTGATTCCTGATTGGCAGGTGTATATTGCAGGGTATCGACCAGGTAAGTGATTACCACGGTCTAGACATACGTACAAAATACGTGCCAGTTTTTTTAAGATCACAGGGTATTGTGGCGTAACCTGTCGCGACTATAGTACAATGTTAATGGACATTATCAGCCGCCCTGCTTCATTACTGTAAATAATGCCGTAAAACCCTTGATTAAGTAGACTTTCCCATCTAAAATTACAAAACTGACCAATTACGTAGTACCAAAGAAAAGAAAATTATCACTTGGGTATCGTGAGTGGTCGTTTTTACTCTAACGCACCCAACCAATAGGCCTAATAATATGCTACTTTTTTTTATGAATGAAAAATACTATAACCCCATTTCGTTCTATTGATGCAAATAGAAATATATTTAGTTTAAAAGTTGATTATACTCTCAAGTCATTTATGTTGTTTTACAAGCCAGGTTAATTAAAGTGAAGCGCCTTGTCGTAAATTAGAGCGTTTGTTTACACTGTGCATACAGATTTCATTATGTACAGCCCGAACATAAAAAATGCGATATTTTCTAAAAAAAAACCCACCCAAAAATGTTTGTCCTACATTTATATTTTTTTACATATTTAAATACATCATATCGAGGTGTATCTTTATGCTAAATATGAACAGTATACACCTCGGCATTAGCATCCGAGTTTTGGTTTTGTCTCCGGGTTACTTTCGGGCTCCGGGCTGTAAATTGGTCGACCGGTCTGGTCTGGCACCATCAGTTTCTCCACCCTCCGACTCGCTATCCGTTTTTTCTTCAGTATCACTGTTGTAAGTAAATGTGTGTCTTTCTTCATTTACTAACAGCTCATATTGATACGGCAAAACGTTTTGCGAACGAACACTCATTGTTTTGGTAAGCTGTGCAAGTCTTAGATTCTTTATGCGTGGTACGGACTAATGCTTTTAAGTGTAAGGCGTCAGATCAAGCGACGCGTCTCTGACGTCACAGACCTCGTGATTGCCCTGCTCATTAAAGATCGGCAATTTCCGCTAAGAGCTCGTATCTGGGGTTCTTTTATGGAGATATTTTAAGTAATTAATTTTTTATAAAAAATTTTTTTAGGTGATTCAATTTATAATTAATTGTACATGGTTGGTGCCAAATATGGTTTACGTGACATGTTTCCTTTAAACAATACATTTTTCCATTAATAGCAAGGGATATTTTTGTTTGCATCATCCCACCAATAGGGTAGTTCATACCATGGCCTTCAGTATTCCAGTTGTGGTGAACTGGCTGGAAAGACAAATAGCCCACTGATGGGGATCGATCCCAGAATGAGATATAGGCCCATTACACATCTGGGGGGCACTTCATCATTAGTCTACGTCCCATCCTCCCTTACAAATAAAACAAAAAACATAAAATCGGTAAATGCGCCAAACGTTTCTTTTTACAACTGCAAAAAGAAGTGGCTTAATTAAAGAGACAGTGCCATTCAGTTTGGCATTTTCATGAAGCAGCGCAAGATTTGCATGTGACCGTTTTGATATATTTTTTTTACTTTTTTTTTTTTAAAATTCTATTTATGATTACACGTTTTGGTAAAATGGGCAACATTGCACATTACTGTCCATTTTTTCACAAACAATATAAATTATGGAATCATAGCATGACAAACAAAAGTGATTGTTCATTAGTAGTAAACTACTAAACTATATGATAATACTTAAGGGGACTTGAAAATTCATAATATTATTAACTGTACTCAGCTTACAGTCAGAATAATGGGGTGATGGGTAAGGGTGGGGTGGAGATTGTCGTGTTTGATATGTAATTTTATTTCATTTTAATGGACAAACATGCAATATTCCTGTTCAAATTTATCGATCTCGAAATGTGAGTTCTCTTCTAATGGGACGGTGAAATACAAGACGAGTGCTACAGCTATGTTGAAACATAGCTTGCGATAGCGAACAGCAGTTACACCTTGTGGGAAGGTGTTATAAAGTACGACCATCACTGTGCTGTGGGTTTCCTATGTAACCGCTTCATTGTCCACAAACATTGCATTTTAAGTTGTCATAGCATCATACCATGGCTAGCAATGTCATAAGTGGTGTTATAAACCATTAAACGGGTCCTGGTACAGTCATATCTATAGTCATATCACAACACTAGGTACAGTAAGATCTCAGCAATACATGTAGGTAGTTATACAATTAGATCTGAACATAGGGTACAGGCATACTAATACAGTTCGATCTCAAGACCATTATTATTTAGAGCGGAATCTTAGCACAAGGTAATACAAATTCAACTTTGACACCAGGAAAATGCAGTCCATTGATTAACATTGCCAGTGATACATCTGTGATGCGAATGTGCAGCAAGTCTTCATTGGCTTGGGGTTGGACTTCAAACACTTGACAGTTGCAGAGTTTTTTAACCTTGGGATTACTTTTTGACAAAAAAACATGTTGAGGGGTACAAATTATTAACTTTTACTCACAGATGTTCACTTAAATCGTCTATAAATACATAAAATAAAGTTAATATTTGAATCGGTAGGTTATTATTGATTAAAATTAGGCAAAAAATTGCATTTACTTATGGGCATTTGTTGCCAGATGTCCAGTATTTATGTCCATTATTCTGAATAACGGTGCCAATAACGATTTATTTTGGAAATGAACATATTTTATGACTTTAGTTGTTGGTAAAATGGTCAAATTTATTGTCAAATTAGCTATCACAATCAGCTATTGATTCCCGAAAATGACTGTGACTTGCCGCCATTGTTGCCATGCAAAAATACTTGCCGAAAACCACTTTTTCAACTCAAAATTCCCAGGTATTTTCCATTGAAAATAAATAAATTAAAGCTGCCATTCTCTCAGATAATGTATTTCCTGTTGGTCTATTATTTCTGGTGAGTGCAAAACGGCAGGAAATATGAATAGGGGAGTGAACTGTATACAGCGTGATGTCGGGAGAGATTTCTCTCCTGCTGTAGTGAGAAGGTTAAATGACCACAGATGCTTGCACATTCATAAATTTGCACTTGATATTGAAAAGAAAACTTAACAATTCTCTTTTTTTTTTTTTTTTTTTTTTTTACAGTTGCCAGTTCTGTCCGTACAAGTTCGTACCTAATCTGCATATCTATATTAAGGTGAGATGTCTTGCAATTTAAAAAAAAAATATTTTAATTTCAACTTATCCTGACCTCTAACTTTGGGAAAAGAAGAATAAAGCTGTCACATGACCAGAACAGGACGCCCCAGGTTCATTGAAAGATTTTACCCATTTCATTGGCAGTTGGGATGTTAGGACCAGTCCATTGTGTTATGAGTTAGAAGGCAGGTTAAGTATTCACAAAAAGAGGAAACAATCCAAGTTTTCTTCATTATTTATCTGATATTTTTTAGTATGAATTAGTGACATCAGTTTTATAGGACGAAGCCCAGTGGTAAAGCGTTCGCCTGATACACGGACGGTCTAGGATCAATCTCTTTCAGTGCACCACAACTGTTATATAGAAGGCCATGGTATGTGCTATCCTGTCTTGGATGGTGCATATAAAAGATCCTGTGTTACTAATGGGAAAATGATGCAGGTTTCCTCTCTATGACCGTGTCAAAATGATCATATGTTCGACATCCAATAGCTGATGATTAATAAATCAATGTGCTCTAGTGGTGTAGTTAAACAAAACAAACTTCAACTTTATAAAAGATCCCTTGCTAAAAATGAAAAAATATACCAGGTTTTCTCTCAAAGACTGAGAAATGATTTCCAATGATTAATAAATAGAAATAAATAATATGCCAAATTAGCCATTTTATTTTATTTTAGCTAATAGTTCAAGCCAAGTGGTTATTTTTTGTAATATGCTATATCAGTTGATATAGGATCATCAAACTTGTATGCAAGTACAACTTGGGATGGTGGTGTGTCTTGTGTTGTGAATTATAATTACATCGCCATGACCTACTTTTCACTGTTTATAGCACATAAAAGGAAATTCTTGTCTGGGCACTATCATCCTTATTAATTCATATAGGATCATTAAACATTGCATGCAAGTACAACTTTGGATGGCAGTGTGTCACATACCATAACTAGGTCACCGCAAACTTAATTTTCACAGTTTACAACACATCAAAGAAAATTCTTGTCTGGGCACTATTAACCTTATCAACTGATACAGGGTCATCAAACAAATTGAAATTTTGAGTAAAAGTCAGTATCTATCTGTGATATTTGTATTTTTGTACAGTTCTTTACACTGTTTTTATTTAAATCTTGAATTTTTATATTGATGTTGATCATCACCTTATTTGTTTGCATTACCATGGTTTGACACCCAGTGACCGATGTGTTTTTCGTACTGGCGTGTCATTAAACATTCATTCATTCATTCAAACCTTGCATGCAAGTCCCACTTAGGATGGCAGTTTTTTACTTACCATTACTAGTCGCTGTGACAACATTTTTATGGTCACCCAGACCTAGTTTTCATTGTTCTAGATAACTGACAGATAAATCACATAATTTGTCAGGATTCTGAATTTCATAAAAAAAAAAGTCTTGTTCAGCTTTTGAAGAAGCCAAGCCTGTTTACTAGAAATTAACAAGCTGATTATTACTAAATCAATGTGATATAGTGGTTTCGTTTAAAAAAAACAAAAAAAAAGTGAGTATAAATGTGTCACCAAGGTATCTGGTTACAAAATTGTTCACTCAGTGATAAAAAAAAACCCAACTAGTTCATTAATCATAAAACACCTTCTCCAGTCTGTGTGGTATCATCGGTAATTGGACCAAAACTAGTTCATTAATCATAAAACACCTTCTCCGGTCTGTGTGGTATCATCGGTAATTGGACCAAAACTAGTTCATTAATCATAAAACACCTTCTCCGGTCTGCGTGGTATCATCGGTAATTGGACCAAAACTAGTTCATTAATCATAAAACACCTTCTCCGGTCTGCGTGGTATCATCGGTAATTGGACCAAAACTAGTTCATTAATCATAAAACACCTTCTCCGGTCTGCGTGGTATCATCGGTAATTGGACCAAAACTAGTTCATTAATCATAAAACACCTTCTCCGGTCTGCGTGGTATCATCGGTAATTGGACCAAAACTAGTTCATTAATCATAAAACACCTTCTCCGGTCTGCGTGGTATCATCGGTAATTGGACCAAAACTAGTTCATTAATCATAAAACACCTTCTCCGGTCTGCGTGGTATCATCGGTAATTGGACCAAAACTAGTTCATTAATCATAAAACACCTTCTCCGGTCTGCGTGGTATCATCGGTAATTGGACCAAAACTAGTTCATTAATCATAAAACACCTTCTCCGGTCTGCGTGGTATCATCGGTAATTGGACCAAAACTAGTTCATTAATCATAAAACACCTTCTCCGGTCTGCGTGGTATCATCGGTAATTGGACCAAAACTAGTTCATTAATCATAAAACACCTTCTCCGGTCTGCGTGGTATCATCGGTAATTGGACCAAAACTAGTTCATTAATCATAAAACACCTTCTCCGGTCTGCGTGGTATCATCGGTAATTGGACCAAAACTAGTTCATTAATCATAAAACACCTTCTCCGGTCTGCGTGGTATCATCGGTAATTGGACCAAAACTAGTTCATTAATCATAAAACACCTTCTCCGGTCTGCGTGGTATCATCGGTAATTGGACCAACACTAGTTCATTAATCATAAAACACCTTCTCCGGTCTGCGTGGTATCATCGGTAATTGGACCAACACTAGTTCATTAATCATAAAACACCTTCTCCGGTCTGCGTGGTATCATCGGTAATTGGACCAACACTAGTTCATTAATCATAAAACACCTTCTCCGGTCTGCGTGGTATCATCGGTAATTGGACCAACACTAGTTCATTAATCATAAAACACCTTCTCCGGTCTGCGTGGTATCATCGGTAATTGGACCAACACTAGTTCATTAATCATAAAACACCTTCTCCGGTCTGCGTGGTATCATCGGTAATTGGACCAACACTAGTTCATTAATCATAAAACACCTTCTCCGGTCTGCGTGGTATCATCGGTAATTGGACCAACACTAGTTCATTAATCATAAAACACCTTCTCCGGTCTGCGTGGTATCATCGGTAATTGGACCAACACTAGTTCATTAATCATAAAACACCTTCTCCGGTCTGCGTGGTATCATCGGTAATTGGACCAAAACTAGTTCATTAATCATAAAACACCTTCTCCGGTCTGCGTGGTATCATCGGTAATTGGACCAAAACTAGTTCATTAATCATAAAACACCTTCTCCGGTCTGCGTGGTATCATCGGTAATTGGACCAAAACTAGTTCATTAATCATAAAACACCTTCTCCGGTCTGCGTGGTATCATCGGTAATTGGACCAAAACTAGTTCATTAATCATAAAACACCTTCTCCGGTCTGCGTGGTATCATCGGTAATTGGACCAAAACTAGTTCATTAATCATAAAACACCTTCTCCGGTCTGCGTGGTATCATCGGTAATTGGACCAAAACTAGTTCATTAATCATAAAACACCTTCTCCGGTCTGCGTGGTATCATCGGTAATTGGACCAAAACTAGTTCATTAATCATAAAACACCTTCTCCGGTCTGCGTGGTATCATCGGTAATTGGACCAAAACTAGTTCATTAATCATAAAACACCTTCTCCGGTCTGCGTGGTATCATCGGTAATTGGACCAAAACTAGTTCATTAATCATAAAACACCTTCTCCGGTCTGCGTGGTATCATCGGTAATTGGACCAAAACTAGTTCATTAATCATAAAACACCTTCTCCGGTCTGCGTGGTATCATCGGTAATTGGACCAAAACTAGTTCATTAATCATAAAACACCTTCTCCGGTCTGCGTGGTATCATCGGTAATTGGACCAAAACTAGTTCATTAATCATAAAACACCTTCTCCGGTCTGCGTGGTATCATCGGTAATTGGACCAAAACTAGTTCATTAATCATAAAACACCTTCTCCGGTCTGCGTGGTATCATCGGTAATTGGACCAAAACTAGTTCATTAATCATAAAACACCTTCTCCGGTCTGCGTGGTATCATCGGTAATTGGACCAAAACTAGTTCATTAATCATAAAACACCTTCTCCGGTCTGCGTGGTATCATCGGTAATTGGACCAAAACTAGTTCATTAATCATAAAACACCTTCTCCGGTCTGCGTGGTATCATCGGTAATTGGACCAAAACTAGTTCATTAATCATAAAACACCTTCTCCGGTCTGCGTGGTATCATCGGTAATTGGACCAAAACTAGTTCATTAATCATAAAACACCTTCTCCGGTCTGCGTGGTATCATCGGTAATTGGACCAAAACTAGTTCATTAATCATAAAACACCTTCTCCGGTCTGCGTGGTATCATCGGTAATTGGACCAAAACTAGTTCATTAATCATAAAACACCTTCTCCGGTCTGCGTGGTATCATCGGTAATTGGACCAAAACTAGTTCATTAATCATAAAACACCTTCTCCGGTCTGCGTGGTATCATCGGTAATTGGACCAAAACTAGTTCATTAATCATAAAACACCTTCTCCGGTCTGCGTGGTATCATCGGTAATTGGACCAAAACTAGTTCATTAATCATAAAACACCTTCTCCGGTCTGCGTGGTATCATCGGTAATTGGACCAAAACTAGTTCATTAATCATAAAACACCTTCTCCGGTCTGCGTGGTATCATCGGTAATTGGACCAAAACTAGTTCATTAATCATAAAACACCTTCTCCGGTCTGCGTGGTATCATCGGTAATTGGACCAAAACTAGTTCATTAATCATAAAACACCTTCTCCGGTCTGCGTGGTATCATCGGTAATTGGACCAAAACTAGTTCATTAATCATAAAACACCTTCTCCGGTCTGCGTGGTATCATCGGTAATTGGACCAAAACTAGTTCATTAATCATAAAACACCTTCTCCGGTCTGCGTGGTATCATCGGTAATTGGACCAAAACTAGTTCATTAATCATAAAACACCTTCTCCGGTCTGCGTGGTATCATCGGTAATTGGACCAAAACTAGTTCATTAATCATAAAACACCTTCTCCGGTCTGCGTGGTATCATCGGTAATTGGACCAAAACTAGTTCATTAATCATAAAACACCTTCTCCGGTCTGCGTGGTATCATCGGTAATTGGACCAAAACTAGTTCATTAATCATAAAACACCTTCTCCGGTCTGCGTGGTATCATAGGTAATTGGACCAAAACTAGTTCATTAATCATAAAACACCTTCTCCGGTCTGCGTGGTATCATCGGTAATTGGACCAAAACTAGTTCATTAATCATAAAACACCTTCTCCGGTCTGCGTGGTATCATCAGTAATTGGACCAAAACTAGTTCATTAATCATAAAACACCTTCTCCGGTCTGCGTGGTATCATAGGTAATTGGACCAAAACAAATTGTTAATTCATCGCATTGCACAAATTTCACATAATTATAATCCAATCATACACTTAACATATTTGTTAGTATGTGCTTGTCTGTCAAAATCCTGAAGTGTATCATGTACCTCACTGGTACTCTTGTGACAAAAAGGAAAAAAAAAAAAATTTGCTATATTTTTTCAGGATTGGCGATGTGACGGCAGCAACACCAAAGAAAAGCCTTGTCTCCATAGTGAAGTTGAAAAGCTAAAGCATTCGGTACAGTTTGAAGACATTTCACTAGGGTCTAACAGTGTCGCATCTCATGTTAACAAGGGGTGTAAATCAGAGCAGTCGGCAGTTACTGGCGAGAGTTATTTCGACATGAAACTGTCATCTCGGCAGCGGTCAACCAGCGAGTGTCTGACGGGGTGTACGGAGTCGGCCCATTCTAGAATGTCGTCAACCGAGTCCATTGACACGGTCGGCCAGTCAGACACTTCAGTACAGTTATCGGTGAACCCGTCAACGAATCAACAGGAAATGTTCCAAGGAGTCATGTCGACAGTAACTGAAATGCAAAAAGATTTCATGACAAGGTATTTGATGAAGATTTTAGCCTTGTTGAATTGCAGTACCACCGCCAGCCAAGTGTTAGGTTAATGATTTAGGGATGTAAAATTGTATTCAGTACCTGTACGTTTTATTAGCATCGTTTAATTACAGCAGGGCTCAACCTTAGTGGTAGCCCGGAGTAGTTTGGCTACCGATTTCTCACTCACACTACCAGTTGTCTAATCCTGGTAATCCATTGGGCTACCAAATGTTTTCGCATGTCCAGTCACGCGACAATCAACAAAACGTTTAATTCATTGCTGTCTGAAATTCCACCTTTTATGTGCACGCTGTCTGCTGCCAGGAGTTACTGTAACGGTTAATTGCTCCCCTAGTCTGACCCACAGGTGGCGGTTGCGCAGTATGATTTAGTGAAATAAAGGAGTGTATTTGCCAGTGATAGAAATATTTTTAACATAGTGGACTAATACAAATAATTTTATGTACTTCAGTGGCCAGATATGCATGGTTCGTGCGGGTCATGGAATTTTCATTTTGGTCATAGGTTATCTATTTTTAGTCATTTATGATAATCAACAACACATCCCGTTGTTGTTATGCCTACTTATAACAAACGCTTTGTATGATCAAGACTATTTGCAGCCAGCTGAAGTCTAAAGTAAACCATAACTCAAATCACGGTTTATTTCCTTCTTGGCTACTTATGCAAATTGTCAGATTATTGTTTAAAAGATTAATATCTTTATTATGTTAAAGAAATGTATAAATTGACAGATGTTTTCAGTGTTAAAAATATTGATCCTTCTTACCAATTATTTCTAATTAACCTTTAGACTACTGGATTAATTTTTGACAAAAATCATGAGTTGGTACAAGTTTATAATTTTTACTCACATATATTCACTTAAATGTTTTATAAATACATAAAATAAAGTTCATATTTGAATCGGTAAGTATTATTTTCGTGTATTTTTCTAATTTTTATGTTATTTTAGATCAGTTATTGTTGATTAAAATTAGAAAAAGTCGCGTTTACTTACGGGCATTTGTGGCTAGCTGTCCAGTATTTATGTCCATTATTCCCAATAACAGTGGCTTTCTGACCAGAATTTTTTTTTTTAAACGAACTACAATTCATATCCCAATATATCGTGATTTTCATTGTTGGTAAAACGATCAAATTTATTATCAAAATAGCTGTCACAGTCAGCTATCGATCCCTGAAAATGACCGTGAAGTGCCGCCATTGTTGTCAAGCGAAAATACTTGCTGAAAACCACTTTTTGAACTCAAAATTTCAAGCCATTTTACACTGAAAAATCTAATTTTAAAGACACGGGAAGCTAAGTTGTCTTTTGTTTTCCTGTTACTAAATCGTTTCCGGTGAGTGTCATGTGCAAACCGGCGGGAAATATGAATTGGGGAATGCACTGTATACAGTGTACAGTATGTCGACTGGCGTGACGTCGGGCGAGATATCTCACCTGCAGTACTCAGAAGGTTAAATCTCTCTCATAGTTTTCTATTGCTTTGTGCGATAACCTCGCTCAAAATGACATGTCTGATCTTGTCACGTGTTATCACAAACACACATGGTGATCCCGTCTGGTATAATTGGCTTACCACATTTACAAGTTTATTGTCATCAATGAAAAATGCTATTGTTTTGGAATAAAGGCAAGTTTTGTTAAGATTCTTCAAAATGACACCTACTGAAGATAGTTACAGCCATTTTAAGTATTAATATTGATCTGATGATCATATGATTAGCAGACCGTTCTACAGGTAAAAACCGTATGAAGGGTTTCAGTAATTTTTGTAAGCCTTCATTATGAGATTAGGCCTAAGAACAATAAATAATAATAATAATAATAATAATAATAATAAATACTATTGTGTGGTTCTGAAATTGTACCAAACAAGTTAATGTAGATAGAATAGGTCGGTGTTTTGATGGTGGTGGTTAGATTGTTTTTTCCATACCATATTTATCCCTCCTTTGAGGCCATCCTTAAAAATAATTTGTTTTGTACATTTCCGACCAGTAGTTTCATTTTTGTCAGGTAGGTAGGGATTATTTGTTTGGGGTGTTTTTTTGGGTTTTTTTTGTTTTTTGGGTGTTTTTTTTTGTTAGCCCTAATCTCATAATGAAGGCTTACAAAATATTATAATGCCACATATGAGACACTTCATTCTGTCACATATTAAGAATAAATTATTTAGCTTTTCTCTCTTCTGTTTTTTTCTCTATTTTTAAGTGATGGGGCTACCAATTTTTACTTAAGGCTGCTAGATTTTATAACCTGCTATTACTGAAAAAACTTGAGGTCAAGGCCTGTACAGTACCTCCTCAGTGAAGTGGTTGGTTACTAATTTAGGAATATTTGTGTTAAACACCTGTATGTTTATTAGCATCGTTTAATTACAGTACCTCCTCAGTGAAGTGGTTGGTTACTAATTTAGGAATATTTGTGTTAAACACCTGTATGTTTATTAGCATCGCTTAATTACAGTACATCCTCAGTGAAGTGGTTGGTTACTAATTTAGGAATATTTGTGTTAAACACCTGTATGTTTATTAGCATCGTTTAATTACAGTACCTCCTCAGTGAAGTGGTTGGTTACTAATTTAGGAATATTTGTGTTAAACACCTGTATGTTTATTAGCATCGCTTAATTACAGTACCTCCACAGTGAAGTGGTTGGTTACTAATTTAGGAATATTTGTGTTAAACACCTGTATGTTTATTAGCATCGCTTAATTACAGTACCTCCACAGTGAAGTGGTTGGTTACTAATTTAGGAATATTTGTGTTAAACACCTGTATGTATATTAGCATCGTTTAATTACAGTACCTCTATCACCGAAGTGGTTGGTTAATGATTATATGATGTTTCACCAAACATCACTTTTATGGTTTCTATAGATTTGTATATTTCATGGCTATATATATAATAAGTTTTGATATTGGTTCTAAATGAAGAAATGTTTCTTACAGGTCTGCCTGTTCGATAGCACCGATTGCTGTTCCGTACCTTAGTCCCATTGTGTTACGGAAGGAGATCGAACACATACTTGAAAACGAAGGAGATGAATGCATGTCCACTTCAATGTTTGTCGACGACCATAGCATTGTCTACTGGAATCTAGTAAGTGATTTGTTTATCTCATTATCACTGTTATATTAAATACGAGTTTGGTGACGACCATAGCATTGTCTACTGGAATCTAGTGAGTGATTTGTTTATCTCATTATCACTGTTATATTAAATACGAGTTTGGTGACGACCATAGCATTGTCTACTGGAATCTAGTGAGTGATTTGTTTATCTCATTATCACTGTTATATTAAATACCAGTTTGATGACGACCATAGCATTGTATACTGGAATCTAGTAAGTGATTTGTTTATCTCATTATCACTGTTATATTAAATACCAGTTTGACAACCATAGCATTGTCTATTGGAATCTAGTGAGTGATTTGTTTATCTCATTATCACTGTAATATTAAATACGAGTTTGATGACGACCATAGCATTGTCTACTGGAATCTAGTGAGTGATTTATTTATCTCATTAGTTTAAACAATATTTATTGCCGTCAAAATGCGGTTTGGGATTGGCCAACAGGCAAGAGCCTATATTAAGGCCTCTCCCTACATTTATAAATACAAGTTTGATACATCAAGATGACAGAAATAGTATAATAATTTAAATAAATTCAAATTAGCTAAGATGAGAAGAATGGAAGAGAGAGAGAAGAAAGGAAAAATAAAAATAGATAGTTGATATGATATTATTTAGTCACAGTTGGGAAGGGAGAAGGAGGAATAATGAATGGTTAGTTATCGAAACGTTTGCTATTAATTATAAAGTCTTGAACAGATTTAAATATAACACTATTTTCGTGGGTACTAAAATTTGGGTCACCAAATAATAAAGTCTTGCAATTAAGATTGTGATATTTTGACAGGTGAGTATTACGAATTACATTATATAGTGGACAATAACATAAAAAATGTTCTGCATCTTCAATAAGATGTCCACAAGTACAAAATGGACTGTCACTTACGTGTCTTGCAAATTTATGACCATTTAGATCGCTAGTTCCCATCGGTTGTAATATCTGTTGCTTCTATCACCATCGTAAAAGTAGCACGGTACAATTGGGTCTGATTTATTTAATTCTGATTTAAATCTATTTAACGATGAAGAATTCCTAATATCGGACGTTATATTATTCCATAATTTAACTGCGAAAGGAAAAAAGGAATTCGCGAAAAGTTTATTTCGACAAAAGTATGTAAGGAGGCGATCTACATTACGAGTGTAATATGGGGTTTTTGCAGAAATGGGGCGTGGTAATTGTAATGTCAAGAATGTGGGGAGCAAGTTATTAGAAAGTTTATACATCATACATAGTTTATGGCGACTTCTCCTTTCTGATAAAGATATAAAACCAGTTTCACTATATAGTAACTCGTGAGATGTTCCCCGAACAGAACCACAAATTGTACGCAAAGCATCCCAAGTGTATATTTTCAAGATTGTATGCCTGTTGGAGACTACAATTATCCCAAAGAATATCGGCATAATCAAAAATGGGAAGAATAAATTATCTATAGATTTTTACTAATGATTTTCTAGATAATCTATATTTAAAGGATTGAAGACAATTTACCATTTTACTGGCCTTACTTAAAATATTTTGTATATGGAAATCCCATTCCGCAGATTTCTGGAATGTAAGGCCCAAGTGTTTATGGACATCAACCTCTGATACATGTACGTTGTCTAAAAATAACTTCGGATTGCTGGGGGTTTTAATTTTTCGGCTAAACAACAAGGTTTCGGGTTTTTCGGGACTGAACTTAACAAGCCACCGTTTAGCCCACTTGTTAATATGCTCGAAGTCAGAGTTTAAAATATTACAACATAGTTCAGGATTTTGAACAGTAATAAATAATGAGGTATCATCAGCGAACAATCTAATATTTGAAGTAATCCCATTAACAATATCATTTATATATACCAAAAACAAAATAGGACCAAGAACAGAACCTTGCGGAACACCTGCGGAAATGGGTTTAGTATGAGAGAAATGGTTTTGTAGTACTACACATTGTCTTCGATCAGATAAATAGCTTTCAAACCATAATAAGAGTTTTCCCGAAATCCCAACAGTTTCTAATTTATAGATCAGACCCTTATGCCAAACTCGATCAAATGCTTTGCTTATATCGCAAAATACTGCTCTAACTTCTTTCCCTTCATCCATAGAATGACAAATAAAATGATAAAAATCAATTAGTTGGTTAACAGTTGAATCGCCAGGAATAAAGCCAGACTGGAATTTTGTTATGGTCTTATTTATTCTAAAGAAATTGAAAATGTGCTTAAAAATGCATTTTTCGAAAAGTTTGGAGAGATTACTTGTAAGTGAAATGGGTCTATAATTACTTGGTTCATGAATACTACCCTTTTTATGAATAGGATTTACGTTAGCAAGTTTCCAGTCTGAGGGGAAAATGGAATGGTGTAATGATAGATTAAACAAGCGTGTTAGAGGGTATGAAAGTTATTTAGCTAGTAACTTAAGTAATCTATTGCTAATAAAGTCGGGGCCGGATGATTTGGATGTATTAAGGGTGTTTAAGATATCTTCTACTTCGGATTGTACTAGCTCTATTTCTATAAGTGGATCAACTGTAAGGTCTACTGTCGGAAGTTCTCCTTGCGAGCAGTGTAAAGTAGATTGTTTAATAAAGAATTCATTATCAATAACGTTACCATCGACAAGCAGCGGTATTATAGTGATTTTTAAAGTGAGAATTAACAAGTTTCCACCAATATTTTGTACCAATATCGGTTGAACTGTTAATTTTATTGTCTATTTTCTTAAAATATTCTGATTCGGCTTTGCGTACCTCCGATATTACCAAGTTACGTGTTTTCCTAAAGTTGGCCCAGTCATTAGGAGTATTATTGTTTTTAGCTTTATTGTGAAGTTTATGTCTTTGTCGCATTAATCTTCGAATGTTGCCATTCATAAAAGGTTTATCTCTAGGTCGGACAGTAACTATTTTATAAGGAATAAATGTTTTCGCTGAATTTAATAAAATGTTAGTTATATTTGTCGTTATTGTATCAATGGACTCCGATTGGAAAATGTTATCCCAGTTAAAACTTGAAATAAATGTTTTTAGACCACAAATATCGGCAGAAGGTAATGCCAGATAGTTCTTTGAAATGCATGTATTTTGTTCTCGTGAGGTCTAGGACCAATATGAAGCACAACTGGAGTAAAAAGTACCTAATAGGATTTTACATTTATTACGGTTCAATTCCACCCAGAGAGCCTCCAGACCGGGGACATCCATATCTTCTCTATGTTTAGATATTATATTGTCTTTTACATAAACCGCTACTCCGCCCCAATTATTATATGTCCTATCCTTGCGATATGGTTCATGAAATCCTTTAATAATAATATCTTGATTGGAGATGTTAGGGTTCAGATGGGTTTCAGTGATCGCAATTACAACAAAATCGCACATTTCTGTTTCAATGAGATCTACTTTTGGCAGAAGTCCATTCACGTTCAGGTGGGCAACAGATATACTAGATGACACCGTAATGGGTGGACCTGGATTCAAATGGATATCACCAGATAAAAACAATTGTAAAAGAACTAAAGTTATACCTCGTTTTCCTAACAAACTACAACATAAATAAAAATACAAACTCATCAGATCGGTAATCAGTTTGCCGCATCCAAAACTATGGTGCAACCCTACTCTTGCCCGGTACACAACTATATCATCCGACATCAAGTAACAATATTAAAAATAACCTGTGAATGGGCAAGGCAAGGGGTTCACCTAATATGAAGCAAAATAATACTAATAGACATACATGGCAGCAAGCTTGACAAAATTCTGGTACATTAAACGTATCAAATACTATGTGCATTATCTTACAATCAGCAGCGACGCAATACCCACCTGTCAATAAAGCAATCTTATCATAGACAACTTCATATGTGTTTTTTATCTGTAACCATTCAAAAAGAAAGGGGAATTTAGAGTAGAAGATACGACAGAATAAAAAAGCAGATAATAAAAAGGGTAAAACAGTACGTATAACCACAATTATGAAATGGTGTGGTTCGTAGCATTTAATTTTAAACAATAATAACATTACTAATAAAAACAAAAATTATATATACGTGCGACTATAATCATAAATGCACATAAACTCGCTCACACAAATCCTTTGGTGTAACGCAAGGGTATTTTCAATACATACAAGCAATGAACATGTGTAGTTGTAAACATGTATATACACACTTCCACGTGCTCGCACACCCACATGCACGAACCATCAAAACGGTAGGACTTCACCAACCAGTCAAACAATAACCAAGTGTCGATACACACACATAAGCGCGAACGCACACATATACCCAGCATGTCGTTAGCACATATTGCGGATAATTATATCTGCAGTAAACAATATTTATTACAACAATATATCCTTTCACATCAATCAGAAAATTACCTTTGTTGTGACATTGATATTTGAAAGTTACCAGATTTTCTAAATTAACTGCACGAGTTGCCAAGTGTGGATGGACAGAAGGACAAATGACAAGTTGACAAGCTTGACTGATAGACTACTGATAGACTGGTAGTCAGACACTACGCATACACGGACAAAACAAAACAAAACTCCACTCAGTGGCTCACGCGCTTTCATATACACATACTATTGATACGTGGTACTAATCGCTGTCAATTTAACAATACAACCTGCATACAGGAATATCCAGTGCAATAAAACTAAAAAATTAACACAAACGTAATAGTAGCCGATACATTTGGTATAGGATTAATTTATTATCCGAGTGTCATGACAAATTGTCTATTTACACCACACACTTAATACATGTATTTCAACTGTCACGTATCCCTCGTGTGTGCATACATCGTCAGTATTTGAAAATTAGATTAATATTTGCAGATCATAGATAGGGCAACACAAATTAGTCAACAACTCGGGTGTTTGTGGGACTGTCGTTGCGACAGTGACCTACATGGTGAGACGAAAAACATGTCACTGCTGTTGGGATCCAGGTTTATCTCATTATCACTGTTATATTAAATACAAGTTTGATGACGACCATAGCATTGTCTACTGGAATCTAGTGAGTGATTTGTTTATCTCATTATCACTGTTATATTAAATACAAGTTTGATGACGACCATAGCATTGTATACTGGAATCTAGTGAGTGATTTGTTTATCTCATTATCACTGTTATATTAAATACCAGTTTGATGACGACCATAGCATTGTCTACTGGAATCTAGTGAGTGATTTGTTTATCTCATTATCACTGTTATATTAAATACCAGTTTGATGACGACCATAACATTGTCTACTGGAATCTAGTGAGTGATTTGTTTATCTCATTATCACTGTTATATTAAATACTAGTTTGATGACGACCATAGCATTGTATACTGGAATCTAGTGAGTGATTTGTTTATCTCATTATCACTGTTATATTAAATACCAGTTTGATGACGACCATAGCATTGTATACTGGAATCTAGTGAGTGATTTGTTTATCTCATTATCACTGTTATATTAAATACCAGTTTGATGACGACCATAGCATTGTATACTGGAATCTAGTGAGTGATTTGTTTACCTCATTATCACGTTATATTAAATACCAGTTTGGTGACGACCATAGCATTGTATACTGGAATCTAGTGAGTCATTTGTTTACCTCATTATCACTGTTATATTAAATACCAGTTTGATGACGACCATAGCATTGTATACTGGAATCTAGTGAGTCATTTGTTTATCTCATTATCACTGTTATATTAAATACCAGTTTGACAACCATAGCATTGTATACTGGAATCTAGTGAGTCATTTGTTATCACGTTATATTAAATACATTTGTTTACCTCATTATCACGTTATATTAAATACGAGTTTGATGACGACCATAGCATTGTATACTGGAATCTAGTGAGTCATTTGTTTACCTCATTATCACGTTATATTAAATACCAGTTTGATGACGACCATAGCATTGTATACTGGAATCTAGTGAGTCATTTGTTTACCTCATTATCACGTTATATTAAATACCAGTTTGATGACGACCATAGCATTGTATACTGGAATCTAGTGAGTCATTTGTTTACCTCATTATCACGTTATATTAAATACCAGTTTGATGACGACCATAGCATTGTATACTGGAATCTAGTGAGTCATTTGTTTACCTCATTATCACGTTATATTAAATACCAGTTTGATGACGACCATAGCATTGTATACTGGAATCTAGTGAGTCATTTGTTTACCTCATTATCACTGTTATATTAAATACCAGTTTGATGACGACCATAGCATTGTATACTGGAATCTAGTGAGTCATTTGTTTACCTCATTATCACTGTTATATTAAATACCAGTTTGATGACGACCATAGCATTGTATACTGGAATCTAGTGAGTCATTTGTTTACCTCATTATCACGTTATATTAAATACCAGTTTGATGACGACCATAGCATTGTATACTGGAATCTAGTGAGTCATTTGTTTACCTCATTATCACGTTATATTAAATACCAGTTTGATGACGACCATAGCATTGTATACTGGAATCTAGTGAGTCATTTGTTTACCTCATTATCACTGTTATATTAAATACCAGTTTGATGACGACCATAGCATTGTATACTGGAATTTAGTGAGTCATTTGTTTACCTCATTATCACGTTATATTAAATACCAGTTTGATGACGACCATAGCATTGTATACTGGAATCTAGTGAGTCATTTGTTTACCTCATTATCACGTTATATTAAATACGAGTTTGATGACGACCATAGCATTGTATACTGGAATCTAGTGAGTCATTTGTTTACCTCATTATCACGTTATATTAAATACCAGTTTGATGACGACCATAGCATTGTATACTGGAATCTAGTGAGTCATTTGTTTACCTCATTATCACGTTATATTAAATACCAGTTTGATGACGACCATAGCATTGTATACTGGAATCTAGTGAGTCATTTGTTTATCTCATTATCACGTTATATTAAATACCAGTTTGATGATGACCATAGCATTGTATACTGGAATCTAGTGAGTCATTTGTTTACCTCATTATCACTGTTATATTAAATACCAGTTTGATGACGACCATAGCATTGTATACTGGAATCTAGTGAGTCATTTGTTTACCTCATTATCACGTTATATTAAATACCAGTTTGATGACGACCATAGCATTGTATACTGGAATCTAGTGAGTCATTTGTTTACCTCATTATCACGTTATATTAAATACCAGTTTGGTGACGACCATAGCATGAATCTAGTGAATGGTAAACAGTTAACAGTACAGTATTTGTTGAAGCAGCGTTCTCAATATGTGATTTGTCACACTGACTTGCTGCATGCTATTTGTCATTGCGACTTGAATTATATCTCTGGAAAGATTTTGTCATAAGATTCCATGACATCAAACAAAGCTCATCAGTTTTAAAATATTCTGCAGGAAAAGTAAGTACATACAAATTTCCACTGAAATTTAAAAAAAGAAGATTGCAGACCATTTACTTTTGGTATTGTGTAACAAAACAATTATTGACCACATGTGGACAATAAGAGGTTTTATGGGCCCATGAAATCCAGACATTTTGGCATGTATATAAAGAAACAAAAACATGAGGAGACAAAACTGAACGGTTGAACTTTTAATGTGATTTGTCGTGAGATGTAGGACATGTTGGAGTCAGTTCTAATTGGTATGACTCCCAACACAAGTTGTCCTATAATACTAACGTCCCTTGATAACCATAACATAGTCTTCCAGAATCAAGTGAGTGATTTTATTTACCATCCAACACACAATTTTATTGATGACATAGCATTGTCTAGTGACTGATTTTGTTAATCTCTGTCACTTAGTTACCAAATACAATTTTAATTACACTTGTATTACTTACATAAACACTAGTTGTTTCACTTGGAACATATTTTTAACCCACCCACCCGTCAACACCTAAAAAAAATAACTAAATAAAAGAAAAAAGCTCCACTAAGCATTAAATTAAGAGTCTAATTTATTAAAAATACATAATTAATTATAGAATCTTGTTGTTATTGTTATAAGTTGTGTTATTACAAATTGAAAATGATAACTGTCGAGGTAATATTTTGAGCTTTTTATGTTGCTAGAAGTCAGGTGTTAGATGATTATTTCACAAGATTTGTAATGTCTTTATGTTGTTTTAAGTAAGTGAAATACAGTTGGACACTGTGCATGATAGTGGTGTGAATGTCTACATGTTTGTTGCAGATCTGGTATTTCAAGAGAATCGACTGTCCTAGTCACCTGCCTGGTTTCCTCCTCACCGCCAGCAGCATCACCAAAAACCCAGAAGTAAGTTTTATGTATAACCTACACTGTTCTTTAGTATACGAACACATCCAGAAGTGTTATGTATAACCTACACTGTTCTTTAGTATACGAACACATCCAGAAGTGTTATGTATAGCCTACACTGTTCTTTAGTACTGTCCTAGTCACCTGCCTGGTTTCCTCCTCACCGCCAGCAGCATCACCAAAAACCCAGAAGTAAGTTTTATGTATAACCTACACTGTTCTTTAGTATACGAACACATCCAGAAGTGTTATGTATAACCTACACTGTTCTTTAGTATACGAGCACATCCAGAAGTGTTATGTATAAGCTACACTGTTCTTTAGTATACGAACACATCCAGAAGTGTTATGTATAACCTACACTGTTCTTTAGTATACGAGCACATCCAGAAGTGTTATGTATAACCTACACTGTTCTTTAGTATACGAGCACATCCAGAAGTGTTATGTATAACCTACTGTTCTTTAGTATACGAGCACATCCAGAAGTGTTATGTATAACCTACACTGTTCTTTAGTATATGTATAACCTACACTGTTCTTTAGTATACGAGCACATCCAGAAGTGTTATGTATAAGCTACACTGTTCTTTAGTATACGAACACATCCAGAAGTGTTATGTATAACCTACACTGTTCTTTAGTATACGAGCACATCCAGAAGTGTTATGTATAACCTACACTGTTCTTTAGTATACGAGCACATCCAGAAGTGTTATGTATAACCTACTGTTCTTTAGTATACGAGCACATCCAGAAGTGTTATGTATAACCTACACTGTTCTTTAGTATATGTATAACCTACACTGTTCTTTAGTATACGAGCACATCCAGAAGTGTTATGTATAAGCTACACTGTTCTTTAGTATACGAACACATCCAGAAGTGTTATGTATAACCTACACTGTTCTTTAGTATACGAGCACATCCAGAAGTGTTATGTATAACCTACACTGTTCTTTAGTATACGAGCACATCCAGAAGTATTATGTATAATCTACACTGTTCTTTAGTATACGAACACATCCAGAAGTGTTATGTATAACCTACACTGTTCTTTAGTATACGAGCACATCCAGAAGTGTTATGTATAACCTACACTGTTCTTTAGTATACGAACACATCCAGAAGTGTTATGTATAACCTACACTGTTCTTTAGTATACGAGCACATCCAGAAGTGTTATGTATAACCTACTGTTCTTTAGTATACGAGCACATCCAGAAGTGTTATGTATAACCTACACTGTTCTTTAGTATACGAGCACATCCAGAAGTATTATGTATAACCTACACTGTTCTTTAGTATACGAACACATCCAGAAGTGTTATGTATAACCTACACTGTTCTTTAGTATACGAGCACATCCAGAAGTGTTATGTATAACCTACACTGTTCTTTAGTATACGAGCACATCCAGAAGTGTTATGTATAATCTACACTGTTTATCAGCTTTAGGAGCATAATTTGGCTTCTTTCTAATTAAAGAAGTGAACAGTGCTCAAACACTGTTAGTGACAACTATGATGGAAGAGTTGTCGACTCCTAAACGTTTCAAGAAGTGAGATTCACCCTAAAGCTGGGGATCAGGGGCTACAGGGCCCCAGTCAGATCCAGGCTGACTCCAGGTATTGGGTGGCAGATAGCACAAAGAAGACACCACCACCACCCATGCTGAAAAATTAATTTCACTGTTTTTTTACATACATTTTAATGCAAATGATATTTGTTCCTGTTCATCATGCCTTAGATATTTTAAAACAAGTTAAGTATCCATGAACATTTATTTTATAAGAAATTACGTGTTCTAATCAGTGAAGACATACTAATTGTGTTTTCATCTACGGACCATGAAATGCATTCTCAGTAGAAATAAATACACACTCAATACGTTTATCTCGTATTTTACTTGTATAAGTCTGTGTGAATGAAGTGGAATCAGAGCCTAAATCACAATGGCACACATCCTGTTATGTTAAAAACAGACAGTTTTCAGACCTTTAAAAATATTAACATGTATGTTTTGTTAATAATTGATCAAAATTGTTGTTCTGTCCCTTACAGAAACCGTGTAAACACCATTCAATGTACGACCACAGAAATGTTTTGTTGCATCCAATGTGGGATAACGTACGCATACATGATGAAGTTGGGCTTCCACTCTACACTTCCTGGGAGTCTGGTAGGTTTTTTAAAATTATTAATCTCACAATTTCGAGAATATACTACTGAAGACATAAATATATTGACAATAAAAATCACAGATCCATGCTACTAGATTTTAAAAGTGTTAACATTAGGTTGAGCATTGAATTGGTAATTAAACCATTTAATAAAATAATAATAATCTTTATTTTGTTTTTTCTTGTAGTATCCATGTCGTTAAACAAAACAAACTTTTTATTGTATTTGCTAATATATTTTCTTGCCCAGTCTGCAAATGTCAGTTATGCTTAAGTTATAGCAGTGGTTTTCATTGTTAAATCGTTTAATAACATTGTATTTTTCAGGCCAGCACTCATCTGTTGTGGATGCTCTTGTGACCGAAACACAGCTTGTTAGTAGACCGTAAGTATCCTTCTGCTACAAGCACAATCATTTAATTTAGGGGTCATTTCACACTAATAGGATTAGAAGTGTTAGGAGATGAATCAGAGAATATGTTCTTTTTAGTATTAAATTTTCACTGCTAGGGAAAACATTTGTTTTGAAGATAAAGTATCTTATCAGCACCCCATCTAAATTGATATCCTTGATGCTGGGTTTTGAGGTCAAGCTGTGTGATAGGTATGTGTTTCTTCATAAACAACCTACCGGCGTCATGGTAGGCCATCGGTCTACAGGCTGGTAGGTACTGGGTTCAGATCCCAGTCGAGGCATGGGATTTTTAATCCAGATACCGACTCCAAACTCTGAGTGAGTGCTCCGCAAGGCTCAATAGGGTAATTGTAAACCACTTGCACCGACCAGTGATCCATAACTGGTTCAACAAAAGCCATGGTTTGTGCTGTCCTGCCTGTGGGAAGTGCAAATAAAAGATCCCTTGCTGCTAATCAGAAGAGTAGCCCATGTAGTGTCGACAGCGGGTTTCCTCTCAAAATCTGTGTGGTCCTTAACCATATGTCTGACGCCATATAACCGTAAATAAAAAAATATGTTGAGTGCGTCGTTAAATAAAATATTTCTTTCTTTCTTTTCATAAACAACCTATCCATTCCAAACAGTAGTTTTTCCGTAACTTGCATGTTTTTCAGTAAACAGTAGCTTGTCTTTTAAGTTATTGTTCAATGAAAATTATCTTATTCAATCTTATCTTAGCAAAAAAGATTTAACTTCTTTAATAAGTGTAGCAAAGCAGTCTAAAGTATGTGATAGAGTCAAGTCGGGTAACTCCGGTCGGGTTTGGGTGGAAGTTCCTGTACAGCACACTCTAGACTGATGGTATGCTAGAACAATACTCATATTGAGTGACCTCCCTATTGTGAAGTGTAAAAATGTTGAACATTTTGAGTATGCTCCATTTCAGAATTGTTTACAAATGGTTTACCATCTGATATTGGAAGTGGGTAATATTGTACACCAAGTGGGTAATTCAATACAGTTGGGTAACTATGACTAAAATCTCACGGGCGATATACAGTATTTGGACTGCATTTGATAATGAGATGTATGGTTTCAGGCTCTGATCTAGGATTTTTTACAGGGGGCTGCAACTGAGGATTGGCTATATACACGGCAAAACATTGTACAATAGCATTTTAAAAGGCCTAATAATTTAGTTTTTGGTCTTTTTTAGGTTATAAATAATTCCTTTCAGCAGAGTTTGACAAATCTGCTAGCCCGACGCCCGTGGCAAGTGGTTTTTAAGTTCGGGCTAGTGAGAAATGCAAAACCACTAGCCCACAGGGCTAGTGGTTTCCACCTCCCTCCTTATCGCTCGATAGTGATTTTTTTTTTTTATTTCTTTTTTTTTCGTTTAATAAATTTGATTGTGATTTTTTTCATCGAATAATAATATCAACAACACAATCAGTATAAAATAATAATCCACTTGAATTAGGTCTGCAAACTGCAGTAACATGCTATCTCTACATCGCCACAGTTACAGCATGCATTGTTTATTTTTGCCCTTTCAAGTTTCTGGCACAGGAAATAAGTCTAATGACATGCGTGTTTTGATTGGTTGGACACGTCACGTGGTAGTTAATCTCGCACATATGTTTTAGGAACTTGGAAATCACCAATCGCGACGACAGGTTAATCTCAATCGAGTAAACCCCAGTCATGCTTTGAATTTCAGTTTGTTTTATTTACCTATTGTTTTCTAATTTAACACTTCGCTGACATGTGGTTATCAGCAATCAGGAAAACAATTTACTTTAATGGTAACCGCACATGCAATGACTCTGCTTGGCCTATTACGTGTAGCGGTCTGGATAATGCGTCACAGCTGCCGATACAAAATGATACCTTTTTTTTCATTAATTAACAACGGATTAGATGTCGCCGTTATATTCTTTTGATATCAGTCTGACACGGGATAATTCCCTGTATTTGAGCAATTGGCATCACCGTCCCTGGTGACATAAATAGTAGGGCCCTAAATGTATAACCCACTATTATATTCTTAATTTTAATATCACTTTACCTCTTTTTTAGACGGACACATCAAAACGTTTTAAAATCCCCTGAATTTAGTTTAAATGTCTAAATTACTCCCCTATTCTTACAATCCCTCCCTTCCCCCCCCCCCCCCCCCCCCCCCGGTCAAATCGCTGGCCTTACAGGGATAAGACCAGGGGGGGACATGCCTGAACCCCAGTGGATATAGGCATGTAAAAACTGGTTTGAAGATTGTATAACCCACTACCGAATACACTGAACCATGTATTACCGTGTGTCACACTGTCGTACCCTCATTTAAATTTAATTATTTTGATAGTGGTTTTAGATATCAACCATGAGTTTGCTCAATTATTTTTCCCAGGAGGGAGGGCAAAAACGAAAACGGAACAATGACAATGGATCACACTTGACAAAAAAACAAACGTACAACACGACAAAAAACTGAAAGTTACAACATGATTTAAGTGTTTGTTTTATTTTACTGTTATACTCAAAAATGTGTTATGTTACAAAAATTATATAAAAATCCAACTATAATTGATCAGGAATTTGGGCTAGTGCTTTATCTTGGTGGGCTAGTGGTTTTCACAAACCCACTAGCTCCTGTGGCTAGTGACTTTTAAAAATATTTGTCATACTCTGCTTTCAGGCATTATAAATATAGATAGTATATATAGAGTTAGGAACTTTCGGCTAATTACACAGTTGCAAAGTATAGATAAATCAAAGTTTGTCTTAATAAAAAAACTAGATCCCTGACTTTTGTTGTATGTTTTCCAGTGTGATGCATCAGATAATTTCCAACATCCAGTGTAACGACGTGTTGTCCCCCATCAAGCTGATGGCAAACAGTCGGCGCCGGGTGCGCAAGAAGAAACACCAGTTCCGCAGTCTGTACCGTGAGATTCTCTTCCTGGCCTTCAGTGCCTGTGGCAGAGAAAACATTGACCATGGTAAATGCTTTGTTTTGGGGGTTTTCAGTTCTTCCTATAGTCCGTTTGCGTTAAAAGGGAACCGATGAATTGGGCTATAACTCTAAAATGAATAAAGTTAAAATTTATATGAAAATATATCGTCGAGGTATGTATTATGACGAGGTATGTATTTTGGCGCGCTATCTTTAAATAGCAATTGTGCATCACCAAAGGAAAGCTATGACGTCAAAGGCAGAAGTTTCTGTTGACAGAAGTATTTTTTATTGATAAGAATAAAGCAATGTTTACAATTTGCAAGTTTGCAGTAAGTATAAACAATTAAAAATACCATAAAACTAAAAGTACTATTTTGCGTAAGGCACTTTTTTAACATGCATAAACATCCCTGTATCTCCAAATTTTCACAATTAATTTTACTCACCTGCTGCACGAAACATTGTCGTCTGCTACTAGTGAAATAAACACAAGACAATTATACCACCCCTACATCAATCTATTCCTATGGACGTCCAAATGAGTCCCCACTCCTTATTTTACATGTACTGCATACGATTATATTGGGTCAGGATTAAACAACGTTCAAGTGCATATTACATCTTAAAATAATATCTATTTCACATGGAAGGTGTAGTGGACATTGTTTTGAATAAAAGTAATAATAAATAAACTAATAAAAAAACTTGAAGGGCTGCCAAATTTACCCCACCCTATCAATATACAAATAGTGACTATATGGTTTACATGTGACGATAGGGTTAAAATGTATTTTAATGGTGTTATTTTTTACTTGTATTATTAATATGGAATTTATGGACCACCTCACATCGTTTCCAGTTGTTTAGAGTTATTTTTCTTCCTTATTGGTTATTCTGAAGTTATCTGGATGTTCCGCTTCAAAATGCATACCACATCAAAAAGATTACACTATTACAGTATACACAAGTAAACTAAAACTAAAACTAAAAATTTCACTATATATTGAATTTAATGTTTATATTTTAGTGATATACATTAGGTTATGTCTGTCAGTAATAACAAAAAAAACATAGTTATTTTTACACCACGCAAGATCGTTGCTTATCCGTGCCAAAACTCATACCACTAGGAAATATACAGATTATCATCAAATTGCATGGGCTAAATCATATTTTAAAATGTAGGTATGAAGACAACTGGTGGAACAGCCAACATAGAGAATGCACGGTTCTACCTTTGTCTCAGTATACAGCATTATGGATTACCCCGATACCAATGCAGCTAAGGCTGTTCTAGCATTTATCTTCACCCTTGTATTAAAAATTGTATTAATCTATATAATTTGAAGGCAATTTCTTAAAAAAAACTTTTGTTTTGGAGTTGGTATGAGTTTAAACTCAGTAATATGTTTTAATATAAGATTTAACTTTATTCATTATAGAGTTATATGCCAATTCATTAGTACCCTTTTCACACAGACTATAAAAGAGAAATGTTGTTACACAAATGAAGTGTTTTTACAAAATTCACTGAGAAAAATTATGCTTTATGTTTCAGACCGTTCTAAGTTACCACTGGTTTATGTCAACCATATAAGTGGATTTAATCCTTTATGAGAAAACCACTGTGCATGTAACCTTACACAGTATATCGAGCAATTTTTGTGAGAATGTGTCCATTTTCCCTATTTTAGACTTAAAGTGTTATCAAAAAAGCTTCAAATGTTTACTTGTACTTTTTGTGTGATATATCCTTGATGTACAAGTACTAAAGGCTGTGGTATGTACTGTTCTGTCAGTGAGAAAAGTGTTTATGAAGAGGGTCCTTGTTGCCATCAGTGGTATGGCCAGCAGACGGATTTCTTCTCGAATTATGATTACTGAGTTACCTTTACCATAATTATGTTAGACAAACTGTATTTGCTGATTAAATTATGTGCTCAGGAATCTTTAACAGCAATTTCTTTACTTTCCTTTCACTCTATATTATTTTCAGTAGTAAATTTTAATAGTCATTTATTACCCAGTTCTTCAGTCAGACAACCTGATTTTAGGGACTTAAGTTGCCCATTGGACAACCTTAATTTATGAATTGAGTTGCCCATTGGACAACTTGTTTTATGACTTGATTTGCTCATTGGACAACTTGATGTTTGGACTTGAGTTGTCCATCAGATAACCTGCTTTTAGGAATTGAGTTGCCTATTGGACAACTGATTAATTTCAGACTGCCTTTGTTAAGGATGGAGGATTGTTACAGTGTCACACAACTTCCTTGGTTTATTAATTAAACAATGTTCCAATGTGTTCGTAAACAGATGTTTCCTTTAATGTGTTAATATTTTCCCCTCTAGTTTAGATTGTGAATTGGTTTTTCTTTCTTTTTCAGATGCATTTGACCGGGAATTTAATCTGGCTTTTGCAAAGCTGACGAGTGCTGAACAGAGGCGACTTCAGCCTAATGATAAACCAAAAACAGATCGCGTCATCTGTTGTAGGCGTGCATTTGGCGACTTAGAGATATGAACCAGTTGTTTATTTGATGTGGACTGTCTGTTAGGGACTGGTGTTAACTTGGTTCAGTTGACCATTTGCCGTGCAATCTTTATAAAGCCAGTGATACTGTATATCAGATGTTATTGGAAGTACATCACTATTTTGGGTTATGTTGGGGGGTTTTGTTTGGTTTTAATACTTGTGTGACATGCTCTTCATTTGTTGTAAAACATGGAGGTGAGAAATTTAATGGGGTTAATGTCTATAGCTTCCTGTTCTTGAATGATGGTAGAATTAGAGCGAATGTGATTCTAGAACAGTGGGTTTTTTTATCTCTGGTTGGTAGACCAGTACCTGTGCATATATTTAATCTCGCTCGGTTGATTTTCCCATTAAACTGATTCTTTTCTACAAGTAAATGAAATGATTTGGTTGTAATTATGGGGATGTTGTTCAAGATATAATTTTTACATGTTTAAAGTGGTAAAAATTCAAAGTGACACTTTTGCACAATAATTGATATTGGGGTCATGGCTGGTTCAGTTGAATTAAGGGCATAATTTGAAAAAAACTAAATAAACAAACATGCTAAATTAGTTTACTAAATAAAAAGAAGAAAAACTATCAAATGTTTTTACACAGTATATTTTTAAAAATACATTCCAAAAATTTCAGTTACAAATAAAAACAATTTTGCATATATATTTTGCAGACTACCAGATTTCACAGAAATTTATGTTTCCGGTTGTGTGTTGGTAGCATGTTGGCAAAATCATGAAACCAATAGTCCATTACCATGTAACTTAAGCCACCATTACTGAAAAAGTGTTTCCAATGAAATTTTAAATCCTGAGGCCTGTTTTAGTATAAAAATTTATAGTACTAATTATATCAACAAGAAAGAATTGTTTTTACCAAAGACGTGTTCCAATGAAAAGGTTTTTAAAATTTAAATACATTTTTCTCAGAATTGAAAAAAAAAAGGTGTTGGTTTGATCCTAGTTTGTTTTTGGCAGAAAACATGCCTTTATACAACTTTGACAGAGCTCTTTTAAATGTGGTCTGGTAGTCAGCGTGTCCCCATCTTCAGAGAGGGTGATGAACACTGCTCTAGAAAACTTATTTACTGTGTGAATGTTTTCAGAGTGAATAGTGTCGCCAAGTTCTGTAATCTTTTAACACATGTGGATGGAGTGAATGAGTTCTAATTAATGCAGTAAGGTATAGATGCAGACCTGATAGTGTTAAAAATTACAATGAGGAAGTGGCTAACAACCTCTGTTAGGTTTCTCAAATAGTGTTGAAATAGTATCTGTACGGTTTGATGGGTTTAGAAACTATTAGGTATGATCATTTGAGGACACAGTTATGAAACGAGGAACTGTTGTCAACTGAAAAAAACCAGTGCTATGTTTGGTGTGAATACAATTTTTAAAGTGAGGAAGCAGTTGTGTAGTTATTTGAGGAAAAGGTGCTGCTTTCAAGTAAGGAACCTGTTCTGTTTTTCTGGTTTGAATACAATTCTTCAAGTGTAGAAACTGCTGTATTGTGAAATGAGGAAATTCTACTGTTTTCAAATTGGAAAACTGATGTATTCAGCTTAGAAAATGCAATTCTTCAAATGGGGAAACTTGTTGGGAAATGAGAATAAGGTGCTGCTCTGTCAAATGAAAAAAATGTCTGGTTAGTTAGCAAATAGTGCTGTGTTGTCAAATGAAGAAATCATGCTGTATTGTGAAGTGAGAAAACAGTGCTGTATCAAATGATCAAACTTCTGTATTATCAAATGAGGAATCGGTGATATATTACCAAATCAGGAAGCAGTGCTGTGTTGTCAGATCAGGAAACTTCTGTTTTGTTTGTGTGAATACAGCTGTTCATATGAGAAAACCTAATACTTTGTTGTCAAGCGTGTGAACAGTAAGTGAAGAAACATTGGTGTGTGACTGGTATTTGTCCTCAGTTTGGTTTGTAACTTCTCTTCCAGTATTCCATTGGAACGCTTGTAATTGTGGTGTGTGAAAACAGCAGATAAGGTTAGTATGGTTGTTTAATGAAAGCAATTTCACCACCCTTGTCAAAGTAGCCTTTTCACAGTAGGTTTTCATAATTTAACATACTCATTTGCTCAGTTAGGAATACTCATCCATAGGTTTTGTTTTATGAATATGTCAGTGCCGTACGTTCATCTAGTCACAAAATATAGGTGTATTAAGTTTATCGAGTTGTCGTCCTTGTGTTAAAGATGTAGGTGTAAGTCTAATGTAGGTAAATAGTGTATTCCTGTACCCCTGTGTATGACTGAAAATTATTTACATTCATGAATATATTGATTATAAAGTGTGGATTTATGTTGCACCCCTCACCCGCTGGCCCTATAGATATCTATATATAATCTGAACATTTAATTGAGCTTTAAAACTAGAAATTATAACATTTGCTTAGACTTTTTGATTTGTAATCACTTGTTACTTTTTTAATTATCTAAAATCCTTTCGTAATTTCACTTTGTTGTTGCACGTGACTATTCATGCAGATATTACATGGTGGTTGGTTTTAGAATTTATTTTCTCATACTTCATTTGTTTAATTTTTACTGGCAACATTCATTAAATATTACCTTTGAAAATACTTGAATGGCTGCTAAATGTGTCGTTATTTTACTAAGATGCTCTAAAATGGTAAAATTCTTTGAAGTACATTAAGATAAGCATTCATAAATAGATTGTGAGCTATGTTTTCATCAACTAAATATGCTTGTTGTTTTAACAATGCAATATACAAGTTACATAGATTATGCCTGTCATCTTTTTTCTTTTTCTTTTTTATACATCCATTACATGCTCTGTGCTTATTGGTATGTTGCTTTGTTGTATATTATTTGAATATTATTCTAATTGTCATACAATGTCTGTTTATGTTAATACATCTTTGATGTCTGTTATATGTATGTCTGTTATTGTACTTTTGTTATGTGGGTTTTGTCTTAACGTGTTGCTGTACGTTTTTGTGTGTTCTTTGGTTTAGATGCCCCATCAAATACACCAAATGAATTGACATGATATCTTAAGTATTTAATGGCAGTCGTGTTTTTTGGTCATGTCCAAGTTACGTGTCTGGTTAGTTTTTGTTCCTCTTTACTTTCTGGAACTTGTGCGTAGGTTACAGGATTCAGCACAGTTATATTATCATTTAGGCAAGATAAGACCATTGGCAGTAGTTGATATGTTTACACTTGCTTACGAAGGCTTAGTAGATGTGGGTGGAGATATAACAAGCAGTAACATTAAAATAATACTCAGTTTGGGAATTTGGAGTTTGAGTTTACTACCATTATTCAACTAGCAGCCTTTTTAGTAGCTAAAGTGACATATTTGATTATTTTCCTGTTTAGAATGTCAGTGTCTTTTTATATTGAGCATGTTTCTGATATCATTTTAAAAAATCTTAAGTTCTACAAACATTTGGATGACCATAAAAACACTGAATATACAGACACTAATATTCTAAACCAATTTTTTTTTTTACTTGTATTTAATTTTAGTTTTTAAAAAAGCTCTGTTAGTCACAAACATCTATAATGGTAGCAAACACAGGACAGACCCTTTAATAAGTTTGTCATGGATATGTCTGACCGCACAATATAGAGGAATTTGAAATTGCTTCAAGCTTTTAAAGTTTTATTAGTATGGAATATCTGTGTGTCAAACAATATTTATTGCCATTCTGTTTTGCGGTCTGGGGATTTGCCAACAGGTATGTGATATCTGTGGTATGTAATATCCATTCTGTGGTCAGGTGAATGTAAAAATCCTTGCTGCTAATTGGAACTCACCTGAAATAAGAGGGTTTCCTCTAATGCTCTATCAATGAACAGATACAGATACAGATAGCCTGTTTCTAAGTTTCTAAACAATGTGTTGATATGTAATGGTATATAAGAGTTCCATTAAATACTGTGGTGTTATGTTAAACTATATGGGGGTCATGTTAAACTAATATATAATATATATATATATATATATATATATATATATATATATATATATATATATATTATATAAGTTTAACACCCCAATATTTAAGATGACCTCCATATATATATACTAATATATATATATATATATATATATATATATATATATATATATATATATATATATATATATATATTATGTTAAATATTGGGGTCATGTTAAACTATATGGAGCTTGTTAAATATTGGGGTGTCATGTTAATCTACAGTAAAGTACTTTTAGAACGAACACACTTACAACAAACTACTGGTTAAAACGAACTGATTGTAAAGTCCCGATTTTCCCCCCTATATTGTATTCATAAATTTTAATGTATAGAACGAACTATGTATAGCGAATTAACTGTTAAAACAAACCAACTTTTTGGTCAAAATTGTGAATTTCAGTGTAAAATAGTGCATATACAGCAAACCGATCATAATTGTTTCGGTTTTTTTGTATCTTATCAGTCAGTAACATTAACGGCAATACATCAAAAATGACTATACTGATAAGATTAGTCAGATAATGTCCCCGTTGGTGATAATAAATGAAATATTTAAAAGAAAACACCCCACTAATTCTTGTGTTTATGGTTTTTAAATTTGAAAAATATAAAATGGCCGACTTCCTGAATGAAAACAGCTAAAGTGTGTAAATGTTTACAACGAACTACTGCTGTAACAAACCGATGTTCCAGGTCCCTTGCAGTTTGTTATAAGAGTACTTTACTGTATATGGAGGTAATGTTATACTGTATGAGGTCTTCTTAAATATTGTGGTGGGTTAATCAATGCAGCTCTATTTGGGCTCATGTTAAATATTGTAGTAGTGTGACCGGCCTCGGTGGCGTCGTGGCAGGCCATCGGTCTACAGGCTGGTAGGTACTGGGTTCGGATCCCAGTCGAGGCATGGGATTTTTAATCCAGATACCGACTCCAAACCCTGAGTGAGTGCTCCGCAAGGCTCAATGGGTAGGTGTAAACCACTTGCACCGACCAGTGATCCATAACTGGTTCAACAAAGGCCATGGTTTGTGCTATCCTGCCTGTGGGAAGCGCAAATAAAAGATCCCTTGCTGCCTGTCGAAAAAAGAGTAGCCTATGTGGCGACAGCGGGTTTCCTCTTTAAAAGTGTCAAAATGACCATATGTTTGACGTCCAATAGCCGATGATAAGATAAAAAATCAATGTGCTCTAGTGGCGTCGTTAAATAAAACAAACTTTTTATTGTAGTAGTGTGTAAATGTTTACAACGAACTACTGCTATAACCAACCGATGTTCCAGGTCCCTTGCAGTTTGTTATAAGAGTACTTTACTGTATATGGAGGTAATGTTATACTGTATGAGGTCTTCTTAAATATTGTGGTGGGTTAATCAGTGCAGGTCTATTTGGGCTCATGTTAAATATTGTAGTAGTGTGTAAATTGTGTGATGGGGCAGATAAAACTGTATGGGGGGGTCATGTTAAATATTTTGGTGTCATGTTAAACAATATGGGGTTGTGTTAAGTATTGTGGTGTATCAATCTGTATGGGGTTGTGTTAAACTACATGAAAATGGGTGTTGTGTTAAATTGTATGGGGTCGTGTTACATATTATTTGTTGTATCCAGCTGTATGGGGTCATGTTAAATATTGTCTCTAATGTCGGAGGGCAAAGCCTGGTGTTCACGACGTCACAGTATTACATTGAGTTCAGTTTTGGTGGTGAACTGTTTATTATATTATTATTATGTAGATTATAACATCTGTATATTATGCTGTTTGAAATAATATATGAGTGATATTTTTAATGTATATTTTGTGTGATATAGTATTCTACAGAAATATCTTGGCTGATTCATGTTAGGCTCTCTCTAGTGTGATGTATATGATTATTTTCCTGTTTGTACAAACTGTAAAAATAAAGGTTCGCTCAGTTATGTCATAGGCGTTAGTCATAGCTAGAACTGCCTCATTAATTAATACGCTGATATAAACCGTTGTAAAAAGTACACTTATGTATTTGTATTTAAAATGTGTATATTTTCATCTGCTCAACATTGATAAAAACAATATAAATCTGTCAAAATAGATTTGGCAGCTTTTAATAGTATTGTGCATTAGTCTGTCCCATAAAAATCTTCATCTTTTTTATATTAAATGAAAGTATAATTATTGGAAATTTGGTGCTGGAGTGCAGTTTTTTTAGTTTAAATTTATCATTAATTTGAAGTGGAGGAATACAGTTTCGTCTTGTTTTGGTTGGTCAGGGTTTTTTCCTTTGGGATTGCAGGAGAGTCACTTACTATACCTTTAGATAGATACACTTGCATGTGTTAATGATTTGTATACTGTTTCGTTTTTCTCCATTATACAAAATTAATGCCTTTAATCCCTTGTCAAAAAAATAATGACCAGAATCACTGTCATGTACTGTAAATTAGAGACAAGCTGAAATAGAAATTAGTTTTAACAATAATTTGCTGCAGTATTTCAAATGTACAGGTTTCATTGTTGTTTTTCTTCATCATTCCAAGTTCTGGTTTTTGTTATTATAGAAATGAAAATAGTGTACAATACTGACAAATAAAATGCTTTAAATGGGTTAAACTGATACAGTGTCTTGTGCTTTGTGCTGTCATTTGATGTCAGCCATTTTGGAAATAGTTCAAGAAGAAAATTGAAGTCTTCTTATTTACACCCAGTGGAGAAAGAAGAAAAAAATTCACTACATCACAAAATGACTCCTTTCTGACTTATTTGGAAGTAGTTGAAAGAATTTGGTCAGTTTAGTTGAAAATATTTGGTTAGTAGAGTTGAAATTACTTAAGAAGTACATACATAGTTAAAAAGAATGGGGAGGAGTGGGTGAGTAAGAACTGAAATTAAAACTATCATTTAAGATTGCTTGTTTATTCTCTCTCTTCATTCACATATTCATATAATAGGTCCTTATGACAACCTTATCATTCTTTGCAGATTTTAGGTTTATGGTATAAAAAATTTGATCATGTATGCTAAAGCTAAATTGGAAATGGGTGAGTGATAATTACTTAAAAATACTTAGTGAATTTCGTTGACCAATAACTACTGCATTGTTCAGAATAAAATATCAGAATTTATTTGTTATTTGCTTTTATATCATCTTTGGCTTGTGAATTGAAAATAGTTCTTTGACAAGTCTTTCATTGTGCTTTACTGCGATTCTCTACAGATTTAGTTACTAGTACTTGACAAGAGGTCACATTATAGTCACTAGACATTTGTCCGTTGTTGTCAAAAGCCGTGATATTTGCTTTCCTGTCTGCGGCAAAGTGCATATAAAAGATCACTTGCTGCTAATGGAAAAATGTAGCGGGTTTCCTTTGATGACTACATGTCGGAATTGCCAAATGTTTGACATCCATTAGCCGACGATTAATTGATCAATGTGCTCTAGTGGTGTCGTTAAACAAAACAAACTTAATATTTTGTCCAGTGTTATTTTAACATATTTGACAGTTCACATTATCGGTTATTACTGAAAATTCTTATACTATCGATTACCGATACTTCAAGTCCATCTCTTATAGATGTTAACTTGAAAGGGCAAGTCTTTCCAGCTTTACCCAAACATTAATAGAAGTAGTATTTGTAACTGTAAGTCTGTCCAGTAATGTCCTTAAAGGAGTGGACAATTAAGGCATTTGGCCTGGTATGCATATTCAATGATATATAATGCACATTATTGCTTAATATAATCGTATAGTTAATAAATAAAACGGTGAAATGTGATGGCTATTATATATATAACTGGCGCAGCCATTTTGTACCATTCCAGTGAATACGCCCTCTGGCGAGCTGGTGGTTACGTAATACCTAACGTGTCACGTCAGAAATTAAGTCTTCGAACTGAAGAAATAAAACACCTGATTTTTGCGGATGCATCGCAATGTTCTGTAATAATAGCCATCCCAGTAAGCCAACAACAATTATATATTATTTTTCAATACAAAATAAACCACCATTGTCAAAGTTTGAAATAACTGTATTATGTTTTGTACATAAATTAACCCATGTGGCCTGTACCTGTGGTTCCTGATTGGCAGGTGTATATTTAGACGGTCGCCCAGACACTGTGTCTAGACACACTAAAAAGACGTGCCTCTTTTATTAAGATCACAAGGTATTGTCTGATAGCCGCGCGGACGCCCCTCAAATCGTAATGGGCATTATCACTTTATTACTGTAAGTAATTCTGTAAAACCCTTGATTAATTAGACTTTCCCATCTAAAATTAAAAAAACCTGACCAATTTCGTCGTCCCAAAGAAAAGAAAAGTATCACTTAGGTATCGTGAGTGGTCGTTTTTGCTCGAACGTACCCTATCAATAGGCCTAATAATATGCATTTTTTCTTTGGATTTAAAAAAAAAGAAAAATACTATAATTCCACTTCGTTATATTGATGCAAACTGAAATATATTTAGTTAAATAATTTAACATATGAGATGGACAGAACTGAAGTCACTTCGCCCCAAGCTATACCACCGGACGTCACAAAAACAAAACAAAATGGCTGCCCCCAGTTAGCAGGAATAATCATGGGTTTTTATTAACTCTAAAATTACGCGTTTTTCATTTGTTAAAGTGTCAGTATGTGTTGGTGGTCCGAGTATGCATCTTTCCAACACACAAGGCTCTTGTTTGAGTTGACACTACCTTTAACATTACTCCTTCCATAGAGCTTACAGCAGCAGTTACTTGAGGTCCATTCAGTATTGCTCTTAACATTGATTGACAGGAAAGTTTGTTTTATTTAACGATACCACTAGAGCACATTGATTTTTTATCTTATCATCGGCTATTGGACGTCAAACATATGGTCATTCTGACACTTTTTTTTTAGAGGAAAGCCGCTGTCGCCACATAGGCTACTCTTGATTGACAGAGCTCATACTATCCGTTGTTACAAGTCTGGGCCCTATTTCACAAAACATCGTAAGTTACGTCTGCTACTAGCAGTTACACCGGCCGTGAGTTTACACGTGTTTGGCATCAATTTCACGCAGAAACGTACATCATTACGGAAGCTGGAGTATTTTAAAGACAAAAGAAAATGAAATATGGGCTCTTCTAACTATATTTGTTGAACTATAATAGTAGTAAGAATCGTAGATTTACGTTTACGTTCAAAACGTAACTTACGATGTTTAGTGAAATAGGCTCCAGCCCCTTATATTGCCGGCATCTATCGACGTTTATAAACAACCACTTTTCTGGGAACAAAATGGGACTAGCCCCTAGAGGCTTCGTCTCTACTATTGGTTACTGGACGTTTGTACAGTATCACCATTGACATTACTTTGCAAAACACTATCGGTTACTGGAGGTTTGTACAGTATCACCATTGGCATTACTTGACAAAACACTATCGGTTACTGGACGTTTGTACAGTATCACCATTGACTTTACTTGGCAAAACACTATCGGTTACTGGAGGTTTGTACAGTATCACCATTGGCATTACTTGACAAAACACTATCGGTTACTGGAGGTCTGTACAGTATCACCGTTAGCATTACTTAAAACACAAACTATCGGTTACTGGAGGTCTGTACAGTATCACCATTGACATTACTTGACAAAACACTATCGGTTACTGGAGGTCTGTACAGTATCACTGTTAGCATTACTTCACAAAACACACAAGATCGGTTACTGGAAGTCTGTACAGTTTCACCGTTAGCATTACTTAAAACACAAACTATCGTTTACTGGAGGTCTGTACAGTATCACCGTTAGCATTACTTAAAACACAAACTATCGTTTACTGGAGGTCTGTACAGTATCACCATTAACATTACTTAAAACACAAACTATCGTTTACTGGTAGTCTGTTCAGTATCACCGTTAACATTACTTGACAAAACGTAAACTATCGGTTAGTGAAGGTCTGTACAGTATCACCGTTAACATTACTTGACAAAACGTAAACTATCGGTTAGTGGAGGTCTGTACAATATCACCGTTAACATTACTTGACAAAACGTAAACTATCGGTTAGTGGAGGTCTGTACAGTATCACCGTTAACATTACTTGACAAAACGTAAACTATCGGTTAGTGGAGGTCTGTACAGTATCACCGTTAACATTACTTGACAAAACGTAAACTATCGGTTAGTGGAGGTCTGTACAGTATCACCGTTAACATTACTTGACAAAACGTAAACTATCGGTTAGTGGAGGTCTGTACAGTATCACCGTTAACATTACTTGACAAAACGTAAACTATCGGTTAGTGGAGGTCTGTACAGTATCACCGTTAACATTACTTGACAAAACGTAAACTATCGGTTAGTGGAGGTCTGTACAATATCACCGTTAACATTACTTGACAAAACGTAAACTATCGGTTAGAGGAGGTCTGTACAATATCACCGTTAACATTACTTGACAAAACGTAAACTATCGGTTAGTGGAGGTCTGTACAATATCACCGTTAACATTACTTGACAAAACGTAAACTATCGGTTAGTGGAGGTCTGTACAATATCACCGTTAACATTACTTGACCACAAAACGTAAACTATCGGTTAGTGGAGGTCTGTACAATATCACCGTTAACATTACTTGACAAAACGTAAACTATCGGTTAGTGGAGGTCTGTACAGTATCACCGTTAACATTACTTGACAAAACGTAAACTATCGGTTAGTGAAGGTCTGTACAGTATCACCGTTAACATTACTTAAAACACAAACTATCGGTTAGTGGAGGTCTGTACAGTATCACCGTTAACATTACTTGACAAAACGTAAACTATCGGTTAGTGGAGGTCTGTACAGTATCACCGTTAACATTACTTGACAAAACGTAAACTATCGGTTAGTGGAGGTCTGTACAGTATCACCGTTAACATTACTTGACAAAACGTAAACTATCGGTTAGTGGAGGTCTGTACAGTATCACCGTTAACATTACTTGACAAAATGTATACTATCGGTTACTGGGGGTCTATACAGTATCGCCTGTAATTTCGTTCGCACGAAAAAAAAAACCAACCATGTATTAGGAAATAAAAACGTTTAGAATCGATGTCCGTTGATGGGCCCATTGCGCTATTTCTAGCTCTAGCCAGTGCACCGCGACTGGTATACTAAATGCCGAGGTATGTGTTATCCTGTCTGTGGCATGGTGCATATATAAAAGATCCCTTGCTACTAATGGAAAAAATTTAGCGGGTTTCCTCTCTAGACTATATGTCATAATTACTAAATGTTTGACATCCAATAGCCGATAATTAATAAACCAATGTGCTTTTTAATTATAAGTCGGAAATACCTTACAATGGCTGCAAACTCTGGAAAGACCCTTTTTATGTGGATTTTCATACAAACTAGGCATTGGTCATCTTGCCAATCCCTGGATACAAAACTAACAAAATAAAATAAAATGGAGTACATTTGAAAAAATCTTTTCAACTGTTTAAAAGCTTTGTTGAAAGAACTTAATAAAAGATATTGGTTGTCAAAAATTTTAAAATTTGGTAGAATTTGTGGACTTGCTAATGGGCCTTTGGGATTTTCAAAAGATTGGTTGTTGACATAGGCGGCAGAAGGTAACGACTTTGGGTATGGTGGGAGCACATTCGACTCGCGGGTGGGGGTGGGGGTGGGGGTGGGGCTAGGGCTATGTATAATCTTTACAGTTTGGGTGAGCAGCACTCCCCACCCCTGGCTGCCTATGTTTGAAAGCATGCAAGAAACTTATTCTCGTGTATATATGGTTATCAATATTAGGGATATTATCACAAAGTCCCAAATTCAGGTTTGTACTTTCAAAAATAACAAGTCACTATTTTTGTTTAAATTATTGGATGACTTGATAGAATAAACACCAGGGGATCATATGTCAGTGTTAGCAGTGCACATTTCTTCCAAAAAAGTAATGTATGACCTTATCAAAACTAGGTCACCCGCTCATTTTGTCAGTACCGTAACATGATTGTAAATTAATCACAAATTAATAACGAAACATACATCATCAAAACGTGTTATCACTAACTAAAATTGAAAGTTTTTCTACAAGTTGAGCTTCTTGTTTGTTCATCTAACGGTTTTAAATAATAAATAATGAATTTAAAGTGACACTTTTTTTAAACAACGTGTAAAATGTATACTTTTAAAAGAAAAATCCCCAGGTAGTTTCGATGCAGTAGAAAATTTTCACCGTTGGTTAAAGTATTTCGTTTGAAACGAGATGTGAAAATATTGACCTCATATATGCGTCTGTATTCAAAGTTAACTAGGGGTGGGACGTAGATCAGTGGTAAAGCGCTCACCTCGTGCGCGGTCGGTCTAGGATCGATTCAAGTCGGTGAGCCCGTGAAGTTATTTTTTATTCCAGCATGTGTTCCACAACTGGTCGTGGTAAAAAAGAAGGCTGTTGTATGTACTGTCATGTCTGTGGGGTCATGCTTGTAAAAGATTCCTAGCTAGTGTGTATTTTTTGTGTGCTGGGGTGTTGTTAAACATTCATTCATTCAAACATACATAAAAGATTCCTTGCTGCCAATCGGAAAAGGTAACCCTTTGTATGGCGACAGTGGATTTCCTCTCTCATTATCTGTTTGGTCATTAACCATATGTCCGACGCCATATAACCGTATTTAAATTGTGTTAAGTGCGTCGTTTAAGAAAATATTCCACCTCTACTTCAAAGTTAACTGAGTTAATGTAGATATACTTTTATTTTACTTTTATGATTCATAGTTACCAAATATAAAGGAGAGTGCGTGGGGTCTAACTCTACAATGCAAAAGTAAATTTGAATGTCCTACCCTATTTCACCACCCAGTCGATGCCAAAGAGATAATGCACTTATATTAATGGAAATATTGCGTGTTGGCCACAGAAAAAAAAGAAGAAGAAAGAAACTAAAAAGAAAATCGATTATCACGAATTTCATACATTGCACTATCCAGAACTGACAGCCCGTCAGCATCAACTTTCTGCCTGAATGTATCATAATATGTTAAGATGACCTTCCACTAAAACCACGTCTAAATCGTCCCCAACCTGTTGATGAAAAATGTTTTTACCAATATCCACTAGCTGTTTGGTATATCGTTTTGAAAGCGACTTAACGTTCACACTCAATATGTTGTTAGTATTACGTCATATTTGATTAGTATGCTAGTTAAAGTTGTGAAGTTTTGCGAACCTACTCTGTATATAGTCCAGGCAGTTATGTAAATTTGCTCTTTTTTTTGCTCAAGTCAGTAAAATGTATTTCTTTTTATTCTTTGGACTGTCCAGAATTAGAAATCCATTGGTAGCATTTTTTTCAGTCATTTGATCATGGCGGCCATCTTCAAATTCAAAATGGCAATAATTTTGGGATATTTTACATATATTTTGACTCCCAGTAAACATAGAAACACAATTCTTGTGTCTATTTATGTTTTTGAGGGCAATGAACTCGCTGATATCATTTTATTTAGTCATTTGGGCATGACAGCCATCTTGAAATTCAAGATGGCCACCAATTAAATATTCACATATATATATATATATTTACTCACAGTTGACCCACAACAACAATTTATGAGCTCAGTGAATGAAGTTGTGGTCAAAAATTGTTGTCTGACCTAAGCATCCATCTTGAAATTCAAAATGGCTACCATTTTAATATATTTTTTCATATATCTCAACTCTCGTGTAACATAGAAACACAATACGTTTTGTTTATATTTACATTTATGTAGCCATGAATTTATTGATGACATTTTTATGGTCATCCAATCGTGGCAGCCATCTTGAAGCACAATTATTTTTGTCTGTAAATTTTTAGGATCAATGAATTGAAGAGTGACATTTTTATAACCATCCTCCAGTCATGGAACCACGTTAAAATTCAAAATGGCTGCCATATGGAGATTTAAAAATGACCACCAATTTTATCATTTGGCAAATACTTTTCCTCCTAGTCCACATACATTTTATATGAAATAATTAAAATATTGCATTACTAATGACTTTCATGTTCTAGATATTAAACTAATGAAATAGTTGAAATAGACCAACTGTAAACTGTAATTCACAATGACACATTAGCAGTGCTCACCCATTTAGTATCTGGCTAATTGAATGTTGTTTAAATTAGCTACTTTTTAATAATTTCTAAAGAAATATCCTACATACATGAATCTGAAAATTGACTAAAATTAATTATTTTCCATTGTGACCCCTGATTAGGCATCTACTTCGTCTGTAATGGCATGTGTATTGCAGCAACCATCACCACTTGTAGAGTTCTGTACACTGCAGGTTGTATTCCTTACATGTTCATCTACCTGAACACTTACTGATACCACAGTTGCATCTGATCAGTTCTATCACAGCCTCTGGTGCAGCTTGCACCTTCAACCACATTTACAAATATATCCTCCTTGATCCATCCATGGGTCTAGATCACTGGATGTAGAATGGAATCCTAAGCCAGGATATTTGCTTGGAGATATGCTCTTTGGGTATGCTGTTATTAGATATTTGGCAGTGTTTCTACACTTTGATTTGGTGATGGTGTTTTGAACTTCTATCTTCACAGAAGAGCTGCATCAATTACACAAATGACCCTTGAGCTTAGTACCATGGAGTACTGACCTCTTTGTATGATTCATCAGTAATTCCAAGCTGGCTAAGAGCTTCAGATATAGCCAGTGGAGCGTTCCCGAATACATTCAATAACATTTGTTTGTATATACCATCAGTTTGTCCTGTTGTGTCACATTCAGTTACTACATGCAACTCTGGTAATGTTGATTTTCTTTCTGAACCCAGTTCATCATCAATTACACAAATGACCCTTGAGCTTAGTACCATGGAGTACTGACCTCTTTGTATGATTCATCAGTAATTCCAAGCTGGCTAAGAGCTTCAGATATAGCCAGTGGAGCGTTCCCGAATACATTCAATAACATTTGTTTGTATATACCATCAGTTTGTCCTGTTGTGTCACATTCAGTTACTACATGCAACTCTGGTAATGTTGATTTTCTTTCTGAACCCAGTTCATCATCAATTAGCTGCATGTTGATCTGGTTGTGACTTACGTCTGTACCAATAATTACTCGGATCAGTGTGTGTGATCTTCTCAGGATAAGAACTAAGTCTGTGTCTGGTGCAGAAATTCACTTCTATTCTGCCATATATTTTGTCAGTGAACAGAAGCATTTCCTGCATGCTTTGATTCACTATTAGATGGTTACATGGGTGTAAGATTTATTTTTTAACACAATAATATTTATGAAAGATGACATCAGATACATGACACATGATTCCTCATACTCGTGAAGTAATCGGGCCAGGCAATGAGGTGGATTTCTACATCAAAGACACAGACTGTTGGGTTTTTATCACCACTAGGATACACAAATAATTATATATAAATCACAACCAGATCCACCTGCAAACATTGTATAATGAACTGTATCCAGAGATAGACTCGGGTTACCAGATGTTCATACTGTAACTGAATATGAGACAACAGGACAATTGGTGATGGTGGACATCAATAAAGAGAATTCAATATATTCACGAAAGCTCCATATATAAGTAACACCAAAGTCAGGTTGGAATCGGTGATGAACCATACAAAGAGGTCAGTGAAAAATGTGAAGATTTTATTGCATGGAACCAAGCACAAGGGTCATTTCTACAACTGATGCAGCTACTCTAAGATGAAAAGTTCAAGAAACCATCACCAAACCAAAGTGTGGAAACATTGCCACCTACCTCTGGGGTATGAAAACAGCATACCTAAAGAGCACATCTCCAAGCACGTTTCTGAGCTCAAGATGCATACTACATCTGGACATTCTTGATCCATGCAAACTTGCTTGGGTCAAGGGGTTGGTATATTTGTGACTGCTGTTGGAGGTGCAAGCTGCACCAGAATCTGTGGTAGAACTGATCAGATGAAATCGTGGTGTCAGTAAGTGTTCAGATAGATGTACTGTAATTTAGTGTAAGCGACACAACCTTCAATGTACAGAGCGTTGCAAACGTGAAACTGATAAGGACTGCTGCAATGTGCATACTACTGAACACTTGTTTATCATATGATAAACATTCTATGTCTAGTTTCAAAATTGTGGGTCTAATCTGAATATTGTGCTTATCTCCGAATTTCGACATTTAACGGGTCGTCACGTTCAGATAGAATCTTGAGCCACCCTAGACTCTTCACATTTCCATAGAACATGCAATAGAGGACGGATCTGTAGAACTTCATAAACTTTCTATGTTTAATTTCAGAATTGTGCGACTGTAAACGAGCGTTGTGTAGTTATACAGTGTACCATATATGTGGATGAGGCGTCACCGTGAAAGTTGCCCCTGAGACACCCCGTGTTTGTTATACATGGGTTGGATGTGCACTGTTGAATACTTCTTTATCATAAGATAAACATTCTGTGTTTAGTTTCGGAATTTTGGTTACCTTTATTTTGCACTGTGTCTCATATATATTGTTCTGGCGTTACTTGGGAAGTTGCCCCTGAGCCACCCCGTGTTTATTATGAGTGGGTTGCATTTGCTCTATGGAACACTTGTTTATCATATGATAAACATTCTATTTTTAGTTTCAGAATTGTGCGTCTAATCTGAATATTGAGCTTCTCTCCGAATTTCCACATTTAACGGGGTGTCACGTCCAGATAGAGTCTTGAGCCACCCTAGACTTCTCACATTACCAACGAACATTCACTATAGGATGGATCTATAGAATTTCATAAACTTTCTATTTACAGTTTCAGAACTGTGTGCCTGTAAACGAGTGTGGTGTAGTTATGTTGTATACAATATATATGCATGGGGCGTTACTTCGAAAGTTGCCCTGAGCCACCCCGTGTTTGTTATATGTGGGATGAATGTGCACTGCTGAACACCTGTTTATCATATGATAAACATTCTATGTTTACTTTGAGAATTGTTGGTACCTTGATTTTGCACTATGTATAGTGATGGGGCGTTACCTTGAAAGTTGTCCCTGAGCCACCCCGTGTTTTATAATATATGAGTTGAATATGCACTGCTGAACACTTGGTTATCATATGATAAACATTCTATGTTTAGTTTCAGAAATGTGGGTAGCTTGCTTTTACACTGTGTACTATATGCAGTGATGGGGCGTTACTTGGGAAGTTTACCCTGAGCCACCCAGTGTTTGTTATTTATGGGTTGGATGTGCACTACTGAACTCTTGTTTATCATATAATAAATATTCTGTGTTTAGTTTCAGAATTGTGGGTCTAATCTGAATATTGAGCCGATTTCCGAATTTCGACTTTTAACGGGGTGTCACGTCCAGATAGTCTTGAGCCACCCTAGACTCTACACATTTTCATAGAACATGAACTAGAGGATGAATCTGTCGAATTTCATAAACTTTCTATGTACACTTTCAGAACTGCGTGACTGGAAACGAGTGTGGTGTAGTTATACTGTATACCACATATATGGATGGAGCGTTACCTTGAAAGTTGCCCCTGAGCCACCTCGTGTGTTTTTTATATATGGGATGAATGTGCACAGCTGAACACCTGTTTATCATATGATTGTACACTGTGTATCATATATACTCTTCAAAAAAAGTAGGGGAACCTGAAATATTAATATCAACTATTAGACCAGAGACACCTAGTAAAGAACGTTCATGTCTGTTTATCAACATACCGAAACACATTCCATAGTTTGTACATGCATCACGCAGTTGCCCCGTACACGTACGTGGGGTGTCATTCTCGATTTTGACAATCTCCAGTAAGTTTTATTAATCACTGTGGAACATTATTTCTGTCAATCTTTTTCATTCTGTTGATCATACAGTTGTTACTGTTTTGTTTTTAGTCATTTTTATTGTTTGAATTTGCGATTTACTGATAAAAAAAACGTCAACTTTCAAATTTCACTTCTGGCCCCAATTGTCCTTCAAGATCTTTGGTGGTCATAAAACCTACTGTAATACTGAACTGCCGGTTGTAATGTTTGCCCAAATAATTCACTATTATCATATAACCATTCCCTACAGCTAATATACCTTATAATTTTGGCAATTGTAAATTCTTATTAGAGTTCCCCTACTTTTTTAAAGAGTATATATCGATGGGGCGTTACGTGGGAAGTTTCCCTTGAGCTATCCTGGTTTTGTTATGTATTGGTGGGACGGACACTATTGAGTCCCTCTTTATCAAATGATAAAAAATATATCTTTACTTTCTTTTTCAATACTTTTACAGTGTTAGTAAATTTTTGCGTGAATTACCACTTTGCTTTATTTCTGAGTCATCCCATATGATCGTCACTCTAAATTGGTTGTTTTCATAGACAAAGACTTGTATTTGAATTGAAGTTTTTAAAGAATGTTAATTACATCTTGCAGAAAAATATTCTGAAGTTGAATGTTGTTATGTCAGAGCAATATTCAATATTGAACGTTGAACGTTTAATATCGAACCAACTTTCACTTCCCGGTGTTTTAAATGAACTAGGCCTACGTTTAGCAGGCTGTAAACCTGTCTTCATTCCAGTTTTAAAATGATAGAAAAGTTCATTTAAAATATCGGGATATGCCAATGGCTGAGGGGGATGGGCAGTTATACTAATTTATATTTCAACTGAGGGACTAGAGACAATCCTGCTTCAGTGGCGTAGCGAGGGTGGGGGGGGGGGGCACGGGGATCAATCAGACTTTGTTTTAAACTACATGTATTAAATGTAATAAAATCATACATACATGTACATACATACATACATACATACATACATACAGAGTGTGGGTTGCCGCCCCCCCCCCCCCCCAATATGGGTTGCAGCTCCCACCCCCTATAAAATCCTGCCCTGTTTGCGTAAAGCATGTACCTAGGAATAACATTCAAAACTTCAAAGATTCCTTTCCAAATCCGTGTTTAAAATTCTTAATGTGTGAAATACACATCACTGAATACAAAATTTAGACTTGGGGGTAGGGAGAAAAGGGGTGGGGGGGGAACAGTGGCTGTAAGCAATGCCATTTTAATGCTGGAGGTTGGAGGGTTTCTTTTCTTTAAACCCGGTTGCCAACTACAACAAAATAATATTTGTAAACGTTGTTAAGATGCCGCACATCCTGCCCAAGTTGACCCATGGGCATAAACTTTCTATGTACACTTTCAGAACTGCGTGACTGGAAACGAGTGTGGTGTAGTTATACTGTATACCACATATATGGATGGAGCGTTACCTTGAAAGTTGCCCCTGAGCCACCTCGTGTGTTTTTTATATATGGGATGAATGTGCACAGCTGAACACCTGTTTATCATATGATTGTACACTGTGTATCATATATACTCTTCAAAAAAAGTAGGGGAACCTGAAATATTAATATCAACTATTAGACCAGAGAGATCCTAGTAAAGAATGTCCAGGTCTGTTTATCAACACACCGAAACACATTCCATAGTTTGCACATGCATCACGCAGATGCCTCGAACACGTGCATGGGATTGTACACTGTGTATCATATATACTCTTCAAAAAAAGTAGGGGAACCTGAAATATTAATATCAACTATTAGACCAGAGACATTCTAGTAAAGAACGTTCATGTCTGTTTATCAACACACCGAAACACATTCCATAGTTTGTACATGCATCACGCAGTTGCCCCGTACACGTGCGTGGGGTGTCATTCTCGATTTTAACAATCTCCAGTAAGTTTTATTAATCACTGTGGAACATTATTTCTGTCAATCTGTTTCATTCTGTTGATCATACAGTTGTTACTGTTTTGTTTTTAGTCATTTTTATTGTTTGAATTTGCGATTTACTGATAAAAAAAACCCCGTCAACTTTCAAATTTCACTTCTGGCCCCAATCGTCCTTCAAGATCTTTGGTGGTCATAAAACCTACTGTAATACTGAACTTGTAATGTTTGACCAAATAATTCACTATTATCATATAACCATATAATCATATAACTAAGTAATAAAATCATACATACATGTACATACATACATACATACATAGTGTGGGTTGCCCCCCCCCCCCCCAATATGGGTTGTCGCTCCCACCCCCTATAATATCCTGCCCTGTTTGCGTAAAGCATGTACCTAGGAATAACATTCAAAACTTTAACGATTCCTTTCCAAATCCGTGTTTAAAATTCTTAATGCGTGAAATACACATCACTGAATACAAAATTTAGACTTGGGGGTAGGGAGAAAAAGGGGGGGGGGGCAGTGCCATTTTAATGCTGGAGGTTGGAGGGTTTCTTTTCTTTAAACCTGGTTGCCAACTACAACAAAATAATATTTGTAAACTTTGTTAAGATGCCGCACATCCTGCCCAAGTTGACCCATGGGCCAAAATGTGGCACGGGATCGATTTGAATGAGCGCGCAAAACTTGCCAAGCAAGCCGCAAATTACGACATCAAACGATACTATTTGGAAAGAATACCTCATTCCATTGTTCTTTTTTTTTCTTGTACCGACAGAAATAGAGCATCGACGACAATACAGACAGGTGAACGTTGTGTGTACGCTGCAGCCAGCTCAACCATCGAATCGCTCGAATAAGAAACATTCCTCTCAAGAAATTTATTTTTATTTTTAGGTGGGGTTTTCGCTTGGTTGTCTCTTATTTTTCTTCATGTTTCATTCTTGGGATGGAATGTAGCTCAGTGGTAGAGCGCTTGCTTCGAAACGACGGGTCGCAGGATCGCTCCACCTAAAGTCCGTCCCACATGGAACACTTTCTTTCATACTATGAAATTTGCTACTAGTTATTTATTTCTGCGCCGATTGTTTCCTAAATTGTACACAAATATAATATATATATTGTTTGTTATTTTCAAAACACTTTTATTTTTCTTCTTACGTCAAACGAAACTGAAATTATTTACAAAAATACATGTTTGTAGAAGGATGGCACGGCCTAAGACTCGGGGTTTTGGGGGTTTTTTTTTATCCCGGTCCAACCTATGCCCCGACGACTGGTACATCAAAAGTTAGTTTTGTTTAACGACACCACTAGCGCACATTGATTAATTAATCATTGGCTATTGGATATCAAACATTTGGTAATTTTGACAGTCTTAGAGAGGAAACCCGCTACATTTTTCCATTAGTAGCAATGAATATTTTATATGAACTATTCCATATACAGGTGGGGGGTTTTGAGTGTTTTTTTTTTTTTTTTTTTTGTTTGTTTTTGTTGTTGTTGTTTTTAAGATTTATTGCCCCCAGAACACAGGCAGTGAACAGGTTTCCCATATACAGGTTAACACATACCACAGCCTTTGATATACTAGTCGTGGTGCACTGACTGGGGCGAGAAATAGCCCAATGGGCCCACCGACAGGGATCGATCCTAGTGGCACATCAAAGGCCGTAGTATGTTGTGCTGTTCTGTTTATTGGAAATATAAAAGAACGCCTTGCTGTTTTTCGGAAGGAGTAGTTTGTGTGGCGCTAGCGTGCTTTCTCTCTTAAACAAGTGTCAAATTATCATATAGTCGTAAAATGAGCTATGGTATCGTTAAATAGTTCTTTCTTTCCGTTCATTATAAACTTATCAAAGTTCTTGCTTTCGTGAGACTCGAGTAGTCAAGGGTCAAACTCGACCCGGACCCGTGTACCCGACTAGATGATAATGAGACTAAGGAATAAAAAAAAAATAGCATTTTGCATATTAATTCGAGCGCTGAACATGAATGCTAAATATAATATTATTACATTTGGAAACCGGCTGATCAATACGTTCAGTGTTATGGCGGACGGACGGCCAGATTAAAACAAAGAAACTAACACATGATTATATATTTATTGTGTAACTTATATCGCTGATTAGTTACTGCTGAAATGAATACTCTACATTGTCTCACTTGTACGGGTACTCGAGTTCTGTTAACGGACTCGAGTCTAGCTACACTCAGCCCGTGCCCGAATACTCGTGGAGACCCTAGACAGCGGGTTTCTTTTGTCACGCTCTGTGTCGAAATAGCCATTAGTTAGTATTTTTAGACACAAATAACCGTAGATTAAAATGTACTAAGGTGTCGTCAATATATATTCCTTTCGTCACCTTCCCTTGCTTTCTCCGATCTAGTATGACCATATACTGAACTCCATTCAAAACGCAGCAGTAAGATTTATAGTTGTTAAAAGGATACGAGAAAAAAGAACATTACATTTAACTCATTTTGTATAACTTGATGTATTCTGGTAGGTAACAAACAACCCAGACACTGATACAAAGTTTAGGGTTATTGTGTGTCTGATAGCAACATCACACATACGTTAGCAATAACAACTGGAAATCGGGTTTTCATTGTAGTATAATACCGGTGTACCAAGATAGTGTCAGTGACCAAGACGTTTTACCAACAAAGTGGTTTGCCTAGTCCTGAGATCCATTCAACAAACCGAATTCGGAATCGGAACTATTTTCTCGTGCCCCTATCCAAAACGGTTCAGGACCCATATTCACAAAAAGGTGTAAATTTACGTCTACGACTAGCACTTACGTCTGCCGTAGATTTACGTTTACGTGCAAGAAGCACCTTATTCTCAAAGACTGTCGTAAATGCAAACGTAACTTAGTTGGATGTAAATCTACGATTTAGCACTCTCACTGGAGTAATTAAAAAAACAACAACATTAGTAACGATGGCTACTGGGTAGATAACAATGCGCAAAACGCAATTTTGTTTGTCGTCTGCTAACAATAACATTGCGAACAGTGAACCATGGCATTTTGGTATTGGTGAGGATCCGCGTTTTGGTACGAACTTGAGGACATTTCTTAAAAAGGAAAAGATAACTCAGGAGAAATTGGCCGAGTCGAAAAAATCTGTTCGATCACCAACAAAAATCTGTTCAATCTGTGGGCGTTCGGCATTGCAAACTGCTTCATTTAATCGAAATGCTGCCAGTTTCCGTAAATAATAGTAAATAACGGTGATCGTGTTTGATTTATTATATGTACACAACTTACGTGCAGCGTTAGTTGCAACCGGAGGCACTCTTATATTTACGTCCAACTTTACACGTAACTTACGTTTTTGTTGTTTCGTGAATAGCTCTTCAGTCGTAGATTTACGTTTACGTGTAAAACTAGACTTACGATGTTTTGTGAATATGGGTCCAGGCACGCCCACCATGGATCCATGTTCTGGCATCGCCAGTCCACGGTTCCATGGCGGGAGGGTAAACCGAATTGGATTATTTCCTCATTTAACCAATGTTCCAAAATTGACATATAAACGCCATGGTAAAATATATATAATGCTGCTAAAATCATAAAAGGATAACCTATATTAATCAACAGAGAAACTCAAGGTGTAAAATGAATAATAAAATGTACTGTTTTAGACGGTAATGTGGGGGTTTTCCACTAAAACAAATTTGTGATTTCAAGTTAACAGATATCTAAGAAGAGAGTTTTTGTTTGAATTAATATCAATATCACATATTACAGTTTACACTATGAGGATTATGTACACGGGTTATTATTGTATGGCGTATTTTGTATATAATTGGATTTCTTTTGTCTTATGTACTCTTTCCATCTTTTTGGTTGAGCGAGTACTAAGTATTATTGAAAATGCTGTCCACTTAAAACTGACCGGCCTCGGTGGTGTCATAGTTAAGCCATCGGACATAAGGCTGGTAGATACAGGGTTCGCAGCCCGATACCGGCTCCCATCCAGAACAAGTTTTAACGACTGAATGGGTAGGCGTAAGGCTACTACACCCTCTTTAACTAACCACTAACTCAATTTCCTGGACACACAGCCCAGACAGCTGAGGTGTGTGCCCAGGACAGCGTGCTTAAACCTTAATTGGATATATGCACGGAAATAAGTTGAAATGAAATGAAATTAATGAAAGTTAAAACTGCTTCACTTCTGCCATGGACCCAGATACTGGCAAAATCGGGAGTTGTCTTCAAGAGAGACATGCCTGAACCTTAATTAGATATAGAAACCGGCCTCAGTGACACAGTGGTTAAGCCAACGGACTATAGGCTGGTAGGTACAGGGTTCGCAGCCCGGTATCGGCTCCAACCCAGAATGAGTTCTCAAGGGCTCAATGGGTAGGTGCAAAGCCACTACACCCTCTTCTCTCACTAAACACTAACCAACTAACAACTAACCAACTGTCCTGGACAGACAGCCCAGATAGCTGAGGTGTGTGCCCAAGACAGCGTGCTTGAGCCTTCATTGGATATAAGCACGCAAATACGTTGAAATGAAATGAAAGATATATACATGGTAAAATGGGGGGGTGTTGTTGTTTGGGGTTTTTTTTTACGTTTTCCTGTCTTCTCATTCGTATATCGATACCCACTGTATAAATATTTTTACAGTTATATGTATAAAATCATCATCATTTGTAACAAGAACTTGTAAAAATATCGAGTTCTGAGACTGAGAATATACCTTTAAATAGGCCTGTTTGCAGAAAAGTATGCAAGGTGTGTGTGTGTGTGTGTGTGTGTGTACGTACGTGTGTGTACGTACGTGTGTGTGTGTGTTTACGTGTGTGTGTGTGTGTGTGTGTGTGTGTGTGTGGGGGGATGGGTCTGACTGTGGCGAGCGAAATGTGTAGGGGTGTTCGGATCTATTCCCCTGGAAACTATATTGAGAAAAAGAGAAGAAAATTCGATTTGAAGGAATGAAATGTTTTATTTAACGACGCACTCAACACATTGTTTTATTTACGGTGATATGGCGTCGGACATTTCGTCAAGGACCACAAAGATATTGAGAGGGGAAACCCGCTGTCGCCACTTCATGGGCTACACTTTTCGATTAGCAGCAAGGGTTCTTTTATATGCACCATCCCACAGACAGAATAACACATACCATGGCCTTTGATATACCAGTCGTGGTGCACTGGCTGGAGCGAAAAATAGCCCAATGGGCCCACCGACGGGGTCGATCTCAAACCGACCGCGCATCAAGCGAGCGCTTTACCACTGGACTACGTCCCGCCCCAATTCGCTTGGAAGACGGGTGGAGGTTCCACAACACTGTATGGGACTTCCGTCTGATACTTACATTTACAGTTCCTTGCTTAGAATAATATTTTCCATTTATGGGTGGTTATAAGCGTACGAGATAGGGGGCAGGGGAGAGCAACTGTTCCCCTAGTGCTGGAGCAAATCCTCAAATTCGAGAAAAAATTATACAAATATTCGGGCAAAATGTTCTAACCTGAGACCTTTTTACCACGTATTTCCATCATTCTACCCGCAAAATTAGTTGTAATCCATGTATAAATGCGCAGTGATTCGTTTGCAATCCTATAAAGCTGTTTGGCAATAAGCCCTTGGCCTTGCCTACCAGCGCATTCAAATTTTTTCAACGATGAAGACGGACGTTAGTCCTTGTTCTCTCGATCTGCCCCCCCCCCCCCCCCCCCCACCTGGGGGAACTGATGAAAACATATGGAATGTTATTGGAGTATCGAGTCTCGTACACCGGGTCACGGGCAACCGTGACCTTGGTGTACGGAGACCGGATCCAGAAGTAGGGAAGATGGAGGAAGAGAAGACGTGCGCCAGCGGCGGCGCAGGGGGAGACAAAACCGGCGGCTAGACCGCCGGCAGCGACTCCGTCTGCTGGACCGCCGAACGCCGCTCAACCGAAGAGGAAGACGAAGATGGAAGTGGTCTCGGCACCAGTCATCAACGTCCCCTCAACAGGACCCGAGGAAACTGACGTGCCGGACTCGCTCTGCAGTTCATCATACGTCAGACCCGCTCCGCCTGCCTTTACTTCTGGGTTTCCGGATCTGTCGCCGATTAAACCGGTGACACCCGTTGAGACCCAGGCCCGGAAGACGGCTGTGGTTAAGAGGAAGGCGACCACTCCCCCGAGTGCCACCCCAGCCAAGCCAAGTCGCCCTACTAAACCGCCGAAGCCAGAGAAACCAACAGAGGGACCATGGTCACTTAAGGCCGGCAAACTCCACCCGCGGTTCCAACAGCTGATGAAAATCAACATAGAGGACGTGCGCCAACTCATTAGTGAGCCGAAGCACAACGCTTACCATCCGCTACCTACCGAGCCCGATGAAGGGGAATTTGCTGTCCATCGAGTCCAGGTTGATGTGGATATCAACGCAGTTTGCGTCACCGTTCGCCGGAAGGGAAGATATAATCAAGCGCTGCTACTTAAGGAGATGGACAACCCGTCACTACATCGTGTCCTCAAAATCCTAGCGGGGAGTGATTACAGTTACATCACAAAGATGGTAGCAGCCTCTCCCTACCGGCATGATCTTCCGCATCTGGACGCCACCGACTTCATCGGCTCGCCGTAGCCCCCAACCTCCTAACAACCTTTACCTCCGTGAGTACCAACCTCTTTTATTGGGCTAGTTAGACTTTAAACATTTCGAAAGCAGTTCAAAATTCTTTGTTTATTTTTTTATAAGTAGTCTAACGCATTTTACTTTGGCGCCCGTTCAGTTGCTCAAAATCACCTTAAAAACCTTTTGGCTGAGCAGTCTTAACTACTTTGGGTTAAATTTTAGAGTCCGGACATGTTTTGGATGCAGTTACTCTTTGTAGACTTAGGTAAAATACAGGCTTCACCGAGGAATCGAAATTCAGCCAATCAGAGCACGGCTCCCACTCGGTGTACTTCAAGTTTGCGAAGTGTCTGCTATTTGGTCCGCGCTCGCGTTGACCGTACTAAATGGCTTTTTTCCAAATTCCGCCCACCTCAAACTTACCCCCCCCCCCCCCTGCTCCGGAGTTAGTCACTGGCGAAGTCAGAGGCTAAATCCGTGGTGGGCGTGCCTGAACCTTCGTGGATAGGGGCACGTAAAATGAGTTGCCCGTTGCCTACCAGTGTCTACACAATTGCACGAGTCTCCTCTGGGTTGTCATGCCACGACCAGACGAGGTCAGGTCCTTATAAGGACCCTACGGACAACCTAGGGAGACAACCAGCATCACGAAGGTCTATAATTAACGAGCTACTCTCGACCCACTAACGAGCTATTCTCGATTTAAAACCTATACTAGCTCACACATTTACCTTTCGACCGACCGTTCAAAATTGCGCCAAATTTCCTCAACAAAAATGCGCACCTTTTCTCTTTGGCATTAACAGCTCCATTCAAATTCCATAGCACCACCACCACCCCTCCCGTCTGCTACCGATTCAATCGGGCTGCTGGTGCTCCCTTGCACCTGCCAGCGCAGGCGGTCCCTCCTTGGCCCCCCCCCCCTTTCCTGTCATGGACGGAGGAGCCGGCCAAGGCCGGCTCTTGTGCCCACGACAGGCGTGCGCTACAACAGCTTGTTCTGAATGTGCACGTAAAACCCTATGACCTGCCCGTACGCTTATATGTGTGGTGGGTAGAATCTAGCTTAGTCCGTAACTAGATCACCTGAGGTGCTGGGGTTCGTGTTTTTCCGTCCCAACTGTGCATTACGACTGATATGCCAAAGGCCGTTGTATGTGCTGCTTGTTTGTGGTACCCCTCAATACCACCAGACACTACTACCACAATAATAATACTAGAAATATGCATTTTAAACCACTTGCTGATCCATACAAAATATTTATTTATATATGCTACAAAATATGTACAGCAACTGGCTTATATACATTCAAAACACATATTTCTAGTATTATTATTGTGGTAGTAGTTTTGTGGTGGTTTTGAGGTATTATCCCTCCTCTCTCACCAGCAATTCTGTTAAAGCCCGATGCATGCATGTTGTCTCAATGCTTTGCGAACTATTGTAAAAACGGCTTAGAGCGAGAGAGCGAGTTTGTATGGACTGCGCCGCTGAAACTGGTATCCGTTCACTGGTCGAAGTGCAGAGCTCTATCTATCTACCGGTGTACACACGACGCAAGCCGTGGAGCGCTGCAAACCTGGCCGACTGGCTGAGTGGGGAACTTCAACACCATTCTCTTACCTGTATGTTTGTTTCTATTGATCTGACAGGTAACGAGTCAATTTCGGGCCAGTTGTTGCAGCCCAATGAGACGCTGCTTCGTCAATATCGAGTATTTACCGTTCAGAACTCGGGCAGATCGGCTCACAGTATCGCTTTAATTTGCAGCCGCTCGCCCTGGGAGAGCAAGGTGTGTTTGCGCCCGGGTCGGGTTTGTGAGTGTTCAGGTGTGGAGACGCCACATTTTCCCAGTGGTAGTGCGGGAGTGTCGCGCGAAGGAAGACTATAGAGAGAGAGACTGGAGGACAAACAGTACCAGGACGCATGTCTTTAGAGAAGTTTAATGTTCGTGTGATCGAGCAGGTAATTAAAATCATCAATGTTTAAAGGGACATTCCTGAGTTTGCTGCTATTTTTAAGATGTTATCGACTAACAGAGACATTTTAACGATTGTAATTACATATCAAATATATTTTTCTGCGTAAAATATTAATGGCTGTATATTAAACGTATTTCTGATCGTTCTAATATCTGTACTAGGTTAAATTTCATTTTATTTCCTAAAAATATTTTTTTCGTACGTACAAAATTATTTGAAGACAAAATCCAGTTTGGGCTTCTAACAAATATTGAGATGACCAGAAACAAATTGAATATGCAGACACTAATATTCTAAACAAGAAAATATATTTATTATGTATGTTTAATGGTAGAAATATTGTATTAGTCGGAAATATCTTACAATGCAGCAAACTCCCTTTAAGGAAATGCATGCATAGATCGCTATGACCGGCCTCGGTGGCGTCGTGGTTAGACATCGGTCTACAGGCTGGTAGGTACTGGGTTCGGATCCCAGTCGAGGCATGGGTTTTTTAATCCAAATACCGACTCCAAACCCTGAGTGAGTGCTCCGCAAGGCTCAATGGGTAGGTGTAAACCACTTGCACCGACCAGTGATCCATAACTGGTTCAACAAAGGCCATGGTTTGTGCTATCCAGCCTGTGGGAAGCGCAAATAAAAGATCCCTTGCTGCCTGTCGTAAAAGAGTAGCCTATGTGGCGACAGCGGGTTTCCTCTAAAAAAAAATCTGTGTGGTCCTTAACCATATGTCTGACGCCATATAACTGTAAATAAAATGTGTTGAGTGCGTCGTTAAATAAAACACTTCTTTCTTTCTTCTCTTTCTACCCCTGCGCGTGCTGTAATCTCACCGTGGTGCAGGTTTGTAACATTGTCTTTGAGAATGGCCAATACAGCACAAAATTGAAATTTTGAGTAAAAGTCAGTATCTATCTGTGATATTTGTATTTTTGCACAGTTCTTAACACTGTTTTTATTTCAATCTTGAATTCTTATATTGATGTTGATCATCACTTTATTTGTTTGCATTACCATAGTTTGACACCCAATAGCCGATGTATTTTTCGTGCTGGGGTGTTGTTAAACATTCATTCATTCATTCATTCATTCATTCATTCCTCTTTCTACTTGCGGAGGGGAAGGAGGTGGGGTGGAGGAGCGGTACGTAGCACGTTAGTAGATGGCTCAAAATCAGGTTCACTCGGGCCATATGACTGAACGCCCTCTGCATACCCGTTGTTTTTCCCGTCCCAACCAGTGTCCTACGATTAGTATATCAAAGGCCGTCGTGTATATGTTCTATTGTCTGTGGTAAACTGTACATAAATGATCGTCTGCTGTTAATGGAAAATAGCGGGGTTTCGTCTGAGGACTACACGCGTTATAAAATGTTTGACATTCAAAATGATTAGTTAATTGATGTGCTTTAGTGGTGTCGTTAAACAAAACAAACTTTAACGTTCTTAAACCAGTGATTAAACACGTAATAACTGAGACTCTTATGGAAAAAAAGTTAGTTAAAGTTTGTTTTGGTTAACCACACCACTAGAGCACATTGTTTAATTTATCATCGGCCATTGGATGTTAAACATTTGGTAATTTTGACATATAGACTAAGAGAGGAATCCCTCTAAATGTGTCGTTTAGTAGCAAGGGGTCTTTTATACGCACCACCCCACAGACAGAATAGCACATACCCCGGCTTTTGATATTACGGAATAAACACACCGTTCTCTGGGAAAGTTAGTTTGTTTTGTTTAACGACACCACTAGAGAATATTGAACATCGGCTGTTGGATGTCAAACATTTGGTAGGTTTGACCTGTAGTTTTTCAGAAAAAATCCGCTACATTGTTTCATTAGTAGCAAGGGATCTTTTACATGCACCATCCCACATACAGGGTAGCACATACCACGGCCTTTGATATATCAGTCGTGGTCCACTGGTTGGAACGAGCCCTCGAGATAAACACATTTAATATTCTCCAAGGTATCGTTTCTATGAGTCAGCAAGGGCGGGACGTAGCCCAGTGGTAAAGCGCTCGTTTGATGCGCGATTGGTCTGGGATCGATCCCCGTCAGTGTACCCATTGGGCTATTTCTTGCTCCATGTAAATGATGTCTTAAATTTAATGCGTGAACAAAAAATGGGTTACGCAAAACGACCCTCATGATCATGTAAGTGATGTATTAAATTTAATATACGAAAAATAGGTTTCGCAAAGCAAGACTTGCGCGAGCGACACGTGAACGAAACTATAATTTTTGCAAAAAAGCACAGTGATTAATTAATCATTCGCGCTCCAAGCACTGAGAGAGAGAGAGAGAGAGAGAGAGAGAGAGAGAGAGAGAGAGAGAGAGAGAGAGAGAGAGAGAGAGGGAGGGAGAGAGAGAGAGAGGGAGAGAGAGAGGAGGAGGAAGGGGGAGAGAGAGAGAAAGAGGGAGGGAGGGAGTGAGGAGAGAGAGAGAGGGAGGGAGGGAGGGAGAGAGAGGAGGAGGAAGGGGGAGAGAGAGAGGGAGGGGGAGAGGGAGGGAGAGAAAGAGAGAGAGAGAGAGAGAGAGAGAGAGAGAGAGAGAGAGAGTATTTTTAACATGCCCATATACCACTAAGGTTTCAGGCATGTCCGTCGCAGGCCAAGTCTTTGGACAGCCAGTGGCTTGGTTCGGGACAGACCAAGCACTGAGCTATATCCTTCGTGTGTGCTGCAGTTCGATCGATCCCCGTCGGTGAGCCCATTGGGTTATTTCTCGTTCCAGTCAGTGCACCACGACTGGTATATCAAAGGCCGTGGTATGTACTACCCTGTCTGTGGGATGGTGCATATAAAAGATCCCTTGCTGCTAATCGAAAAGAGTAGCCCATGAAATGGCGGCAGTGTGTTTCCTTTCTCAATATCTGTGTGGTTCTTAACCATATGTCTAACGCCATATAACCGTAAATAAAATGTGTTGAGTGCGTCGTTAAATAAAACATTTCTTTCTTTATAAAATATCACTGAATATAGTTTCCCCCACTGTAAGAGCCTTTGTATGTGTAGAACTGAGATTTTTAAAATGGTCGTCACTAAACTGCTTGGAACAAATTTCCCGTCTGTTTTATTTTAAACAATAATAGGCCTACGTAAAGCTTGCACTTGTCCCGTAACAAGACACTCCAGAATCGACATGGCCTATTTATGGATTTCACACGTAAATTGTGTATTTTCACCTTGTTGTTTGAGATGTTTTCGCTTTGGTCAAATATGTATTATTTGATTGATTTAAACAGCTGCTATCTGCGAATGAAAAGAAATACATTTTCTAAACCTAAGTACATGCATACCATTTACATTTCATTTTCAGTGGATTAGGTTGAGAAAAACAAACGTTTCAGATGTTGAGGTTTTTTATGTAATTTTTTTATGTGCGTGGTTTTGTATACAAGTATGTGTTTTTTGGGGCAGTTTTTTTCCCTTGTAAATGTAAAATATTTATTTTGCGCATTTGTTTTATTTGCAGTATTTTTCCTCGTCAATTTAAACAGTTTAAACGAAAGGAAGGTTTGCTTAACAGTGCAGCAACTTGTCTTCTGGATAAAATCAAATATCAATATGATTTTATATAATTATATCTATATGGTAACCAGTCAGTTCGTACCATAGTCATTTCGTACCCAATTTTACCATTTCGTACCATAGTTATTTGGTCATTTTGTACCATGGTTATTTCGTACCATGTCTGTTTGGTCATTTCGTACCTTGGTCATTTCGTACCTCAATCATTTATTGTGCAGCTTAGTTGAATGATAGATAGTAAAATGCAACTGTATTGAATCCCCGCCCCTTAATAAAGACAGTGGGCTAAAGAAGTAGGCCTAAATAAGATGGGGGGGGGGGGGGGGTGGGTGGGGGTATCATATGAAATGATCATCAGTGCCATGGGTTAATTGTCAGTTCGTCTTAAAAATAATCTATCACCTTCATGTGGCAATATACATGTTTATGTTCAGAAAAGTGAATTCAGTAGGGTTAATGGCCACTCAAGTACATTTCGTCGTTAATTTACTTGTCTTATTCATTTTTATCTTTATTCATTTAAACCTTTGCTCACTTTACAAGGTATGTTTACACGTCAACGTTTATTCGTTAACAATAAACATAAGAAGTGGCATACCATGACAAAAATAAGACTATGGTACGAAATGACCAAACATTATGGTACGAAATGGCTATGGTACGAAATGACTGTGGTAGAAAATGACCAAAGCACTATGGTACAAAACGACTATAGTACGAAATGACTAGTAACCATATATATATGGCCGCCATAATTTGAAAAAATCGGTGGCGCAGTGGCTAAGCCATCGGACTACAGGCTGGTAGGTACAGGGTTCGCAGCCCGATACCGGCTCCAAACCAGAGCGAGTTCTTAAGGGCTCAGTGGGTAGGTGTAAGGCCACTACACCCTCTTCTCTCTCACTAAACATTAACAAACTAACAACTAACCCACTGTCCTGGACAGGCAGCCCAGATATCTGAGGTGTGTGCACAGGACAGCGTGCTTGAACCTTAATTGGATATAACCACGAAAATAAGTTGAAGTCAAATCAATTTGAAAACCGGTCGGTATTGTCTGTGATCGCTCGTGTCATCATCTCTAACAGCCAATGCAGCTATGAATAATTTAAATATGTTACCTAAAGGAAGAAATGGATCAGGTGCTGGGAGCTGGCTAATTAATATTTTTATCATAGCAGACCTGTGATGTTTGGTCGGGTTCATTCGTTCATATGTTTGACTAGGATAAGTAAATAGTTCCTCAAAGGATACTAGTGATTGATCCTTGGCAATTGTTTGTGTGTTAATGAAAGACCAATAAAGGTGAGGGCGAAACAGGGATCTTCAGTAAGATAGGATACTATGCTTGGACATTACTTCACTACGTTTTCCAGTGGCAAATCTGCCCCTCCACCCACCCCCCCCCCCCACCCCCCACACGTGCGCGCCACCTCTTCCGTAAGTTATAGTCAGAGTATACTATAACTGAATCCTCTTCATCATACACACGCACGTACGCGCACGCACACACACACATAATGCCACACACACACAATGCCATACACACAGGCACGCACATACACACACGCACATACACACGTGCGCGTACACACACACACACACACACACACACACACACACTTCCACCTCAAACACTTTTTTTTTAATCTGAAAAAACTTAATACAATGGTTCATAATATAGGCATATCAGTTAGCATCTGCTATTCAACGCACAGTGGGATTAGAGAAAAACGCATCTCGGGACACTCCTAGCCACAGTACACTGCCGTCCGTGGGGCGGCGGAACGTAGCTTAGTGGTAAAGCGCGGGGCGTAGCTCAGTGGTAGAGCGCTCGCTTAATGCGCGATCGATCTAGGATCGATCTTCGTCGGTGGGCTCATTGGGCTATTTCTCTTTCCAGCCAGTGCTCCACAACTGGTGTAACAAAGACTGTAGTATGTGCTATCCTGTCTGTGGGATGGTGCATATAAAAGATCCCTTGCTGCTAATCAAAAGAGTAGCCTATGAAGTGGCGATAGCGGGTTTCCACTCAATCTGTGTGGTTCTTAACCATATGTCCGACGCTATATAACCGAAATTAAAAAGTGTTGAGTGCGTCCTTAAATAAAACATGTCCATCCTTCCTTCTATCGTTCGAGAACTAGACGGACAATTGGACGGTCTGAGAGCGATTATAACCAATCAAATGTCCGTCTAGCTCTGGAACGACGGGATATTGATGTACTTGCGTTTGTATGAATATGAACAGCTTTCCGGCTATGCACACAATAGCCGATCTTTAGTTTTGTGTTGGGGTGTCGTTAACCATACATTCATTCGATTCCTCGAACGACGGAATACTCGGGCTATGGTCACCCCTAGGCAGCTCACTGCATTTGTATTTACCACTATTTACATATATATATATATATATATAGATAGATACGAGCAGTTACGAAGGCAGGGGTGGGGTGGGCGCATTTTTGGGGGACCACCCCCTCATCAAAAACTATTAAATTTTATAAAACCATACATGCATACACACACACACACACACACACACACACACACACACACACATACATACTACATATATACATGCATAGTGTGAGTTGCCCCTCCCCCCACCCGCCCCCGATATAAAATCCTAGCTATACCAGTGCATACGAGTTCTACATCTTTTAGATGGGCCTGGGGGGTGGGGGGGGGGGCTGAGTTTTGCTGTCGGACATAGACCCTGCGTTACAAAGAAGTGTATTTGCTGATTGTGGATTACAAGATTTAAAAAAGTTATAAAGTTTGTTTTGTTTAACTATACCACAAGAGCACATTGATTAATTAATCTTCGGTTATTGGATGTCAAAGAAACACGCTACATTCTGTTCCATTAGTAGCCAGGGATCTTGTATATGCACCATTCCACAGACAGGTTAGCACATACCACGGCCAGTCGTGGTGCTCTGGCTGGGACGAGAAATAGCGCAATGGGCCCATCGACGGGAATCGATCCTAGACAGACCGCGCCACCAAGCGAGCGCTTTACCACTGGGCTGAGTACAAAATCAAAGACGAGCTTTAAAGTTACAGTCTCTGGTTACCATATTATAACATCAAGTACAGATATGAAATACAAGCTCAAATGCACTTTTTAAAAAACTCGTGTGTGTTCGCTATGAACGGAGATTGTCAAAAGTATACGCTCGATTCGTCGCCTGTGCCGCCATTGCTCGGCAAAGCACAAGTGACAGCCTGTTGTCAGTTTTAGTTAACACATGCGTTTACGGATTTGAAATTGTAGGGGTCATCTAAAAAAAATGAAATGAGAAATCTTGCGCTGTTCGAAGAACGTTCGGTAGAGGATAGGATACTAGTATTTCGATAAAACCGGTTTGATTTTAACAAAGTATTATCGACAATTATTGTACCTTCCTATTTCAGAATTAACATTTTATAAAGTTTTAGTAGCACTTTCAAAGTTTAGTTTGTATAACACATTGATCATGTATATTTTTTATAAAATATACTAAGGCAGACATTGAACGTTTTCACTTCGAAAAATCGAAAAATTCAAATAAATATTCTTTCGTTTGGAATGGATAAAGTTAGTTTGTTTTATTTAATGACATTCGTGTTAGAGAATATTGATTTATTAATCATTGGCTATTGTATGTCAAACATTTGGTAATTTTGACATAAAATCTTATAAAACGGGTATATGTGAAGGGGGAGGGTATTGGGGATCGAAACACTTACCTGCCCAAGCTAAACAAAATTGAAATATATTTTGTGAGGGAGCATGACCCCATATAAACTTCGCTCAACACAGTCTATAACCCCCAACCCCGGTAAAATCCCTGCACACGCGCCTTGGAAACCCGCTACATTTGTTTTAGCATGGGGTCGTTTATATGCACCATCCCACAGACAGGATATCACATGCCATGGTATTTTATATACATCATGGCGCACTGGCTGGAACGAGCCCGCCGATGGGGATCGATCATAGACAGGCCGCGCAATTAAAAAAAACCTACATTTTTAGGTCTAAGTAATGAATAGAAATAACATATAGTCTTAATAAATGTTATGTAAATCGAATGCACCGTCCGCTTTCTCTCCCCCTAGAGCGTTACATAATTATTGACACCCCCTTACATGTAACGCATATGCCAACCGACGGTCATTGTTAAAGGTTCAAGGCAAATCCCCCACCGATCCCTGGAAGGATGTTGTAGCATACATCTATGGATATAAATATGTTTTGGAGATATGAGACGACCCCCCCCCCCCCCCCCCCCCAAAAAAAAAGAAGAAAAAAAAGACAGTTAAATCTGTTCAAAATCACGTGAGAAGCTCAGGATCTGCGCAAATCACGTAAAGTCCCAGTTCTACTAGCGTCCTGCTAAATGTAGAAAAATAAAGCTGGCCATTGCGTTTGTAATTGACCTAGATAATGTAGATAAGCGAGCATTGCCAAACTACAGCGATGCGGTGGACCTTTCATGTACCAAACAGAACTGGGTCATCCATTCTAAATGCTTAAATAATAAAAAATATTCTAGGGACTGCAGCTTTAATGTAATTTGTAAAGCGTGCCAGGTTTTGTCACAGTGTCGGTATAATTAACAACAAACATCACATTAGCAGCGTCTGAAAGAGACACGATCGGTAAACACTTGTTTTTGTCCCACAGTTGTTCCTTTGTCATTCACGGATAGCCTAAAGCTAGCCATCCATTCATACGTGATCCGTGATCCGTGTCTGCGTCCGCGTCCGTATCCGTGAGAAATCGCGTTGCGAAGCATCCATTCATCCGCCCCTTGTCCGTGAGAAAACGTGTTGCGAAGCATCCATTGATCCGGTCCATGTCCGTGAGAAATCGCTTACCTGGAAAGCGTTGCAAAGCATCCACTGATCCGCCCCGTGTCCGTGAGAAATCGCGTTGCGAAGCATCCATTGGTCCGGTCTGGTCCGTGTCCGTGTCGGTGTCCGCGAGGAATCGCTCTGTTAGAGATTTGTCCATTAACAGGGATGCGTTATTTCGAAGCTTGTCATGCCTCGATGGCATCAATAACAGTGGGACGTTGTTGTTGGGTTTTTTCAATCTAGGGAGAAAAAGTGTGTTTTCACGTAACTCAGTACGTATTTATGGATGTTCAGTTCACGCATACACCTACACGGACACGGACACCGTTCAGGTATGAATGGCTAGCATAATGCCATAACCTTACTTGCACGAGAACCGTTACATCCTACATTCATATCTTAGTTAGGCCTTTAAAAAAATGTATGCTAACTTAGTTTTTTGTTTAGATAGTTAATTTTTGTATTATGTCTCAGGGACGTAGACACTCGTTCTCAATAAACCAGAGCATTTCACTGTTAAAAGTTTGGTAAAATAAAGGTATTCCAAATCAGAAAATGATGATTGTAATATAATTTACAGCATATGAGGATGATAAATGTATTTATCACTGGAGACGTTGATGAAAATGAATACCCTTTCGAGTGTTTTACTGTAAACATTTGTGTTACAAAATGGCAGAACATAAGTACATTTGTTGTGAAATCTGTTAAGAAATCGAAGTGTCAGTGAATATGCTTGAACACAGTTGTAGGGTGTATACTACCAAATCAAATCCCATAGACGACAATAGTAACATATGTGACTAAAACTCCTACCTGCAACGTATCAATCGACATAGACGCCACGGATATAAATACTACCACCCCTCACCCTTAAAGTGAATCACAAAAAAGTGGGTGTCAAGCTGCTCATTTCTGAGATAACGGGTAGCGTCTATGACTACCCTAGTTCCACACAAAATTTGAGTACTTTTTTTTACAGGTACCCCATACATGTTCCAAGCACAAGGCTACTTGACACAGTGGTACTAGATGAAATAAAATTGCATACATTTTTAGCCCAGATGAAACTAATTTTTTTTACAACCAACACACTCACATTTATAACCAATCACAGGACTTGTGGTGTTCACTTCTCTATCAAAAGTTGGGTGCACCTCGAACTTTGACCCAGCCGGAAGTTATTTGGTTTAGTACTACCTGTAATGTATATGCTTGAACACAGTCGTAATGTATACAATGAATATGCTTGAACACAGTTGTAATGTATACAATGAATGTGCTTGAACACAGTTGTAATGTATACAATGAATGCTTGAACACAGTTGTAATGTATACAATGAATGTGGTTGAACACAGTTGTAATGTATACAATGAATGTTGTTGAACACAGTTGTAATGTATACAATGAATGCTTGAACACAGTTGTAATGTATACAATGAATGCTTGAACACAGTTGTAATGTATACAATGAATGCTTGAACACAGTTGTAATGTATACAATGAATGTGCTTGAACACAGTTGTAATGTATACAATGAATGCTTGAACACAGTTGTAATGTATACAATGAATGCTTGAACACAGTTGTAATGTATACAATGAATGTGCTTGAACACAGTTGTAATGTATACAATGAATGTGCTTGAACACAGTTGTAATGTATACAATGAATGTGCTTGAACACAGTTGTAATGTATACAATGAATGCTTGAACACAGTTGTAATGTATACAATGAATGTGGTTGAACACAGTTGTAATGTATACAATGAATGCTTGAACAGTTGTAATGTATACAATGAATGCTTGAACACAGTTGTAATGTATACAATGAATGCTTGAACACAGTTGTAATGTATACAATGAATGTGCTTGAACACAGTTGTAATGTATACAATGAATGCTTGAACACAGTTGTAATGTATACAATGAATGCTTGAACACAGTTGTAATGTATACAATGAATGTGCTTGAACACAGTTGTAATGTATACAATGAATGTGCTTGAACACAGTTGTAATGTATACAATGAATGCTTGAACACAGTTGTAATGTATACAATGAATGTGCTTGAACACAGTTGTAATGTATACAATGAATGCTTGAACACAGTTGTAATGTATACAATGAATGTGCTTGAACACAGTTGTAATGTATACAATGAATGCTTGAACACAGTTGTAATGTATACAATGAATGTGCTTGAACACAGTTGTAATGTATACAATGAATGTGCTTGAACACAGTTGTAATGTATACAATGAATGCTTGAACACAGTTGTAATGTATACAATGAATGTGCTTGAACACAGTTGTAATGTATACAATGAATGCTTGAACACAGTTGTAATGTATACAATGAATGCTTGAAATTTAAATTGTAAAACCAAAATAATCATTAATATGGATTTCTATTTCTAATCTGATGGCAACATGATTATAACTGAATGCATCTGCAATAGTGTATGTGATGTATTGAATGTTTTTAAATTTAATTAGATGTCGAAGGTCTACCACCTGTTAAATGTAATAGATATTTCATAATATTATATCAAAACAAATATATATTTAAACTAACTTTGAGCAAACTGTACACACAGCTATAACAATGTTAACAACAAATTGTAAAATATCACAAACGACAGTGTTAGTACGTTTTAAGATATTTAAAATAGCACCCGAAATGTTCGTTACATACCACTAGTTTAAATGCACAGCTTTGCCAGTTCTCTGTATTGAGTTATATTGAAGACCACATTAACATATATTAGTGAAACATTTCATCTCTGATTTTGTGATTTTATTAAAAAGGTTCAAATTAGTGTTATTATAAATAGATGACAGAAATAAAAGTTACCAATCATTCCTTTAAAATATTTCTACGAACCAGTTGCTTTAGCAAACTGCTAAAATGGCAATTCGAAAAGAATATCTACATATCTGACCATATAATGATCATTAAAACAAGAAACAATATATCAACAATTTCCAATCATAATTAAAACTCTGAGGTAATGTAAGCAAAAAGTTTCCCATTTTAGCAACTTGTGTGTTTCTAGTTGTTCTTCATTTGGTTGGAGCGTAATCCGTTCTTAATCTCTCCTTGCTTGGCAGTTACGTCGAGGAGGATGTATAAAACTTTTACATTACGTAATTGTCGAACAGCCCCCAAGACTACTACAGTGTATGTTGAAGAAATGGACGCACTCAACACATTTTATTTACGGTTATATGGTGTCAGACATATGGTTAAGGACCACACATATATTGAGAGAAGAAACCCGCTGTCGTCACTCCATGGGCTACTCTTTTTCGATTAGCAGCAAGGGATCTTTTATATGCACCATCCCACAGACAGGATAGTACATACCACGACCTTTGATATACCAGTCGTGGTGTACTGGCTGGAACGAGAAATAGCCCAATGGGTCCTGTGTAAAAGAATTACCACAGTAAACGAATATACATGTATATATTATATTCTTCAAAACAAAAGTAGGGGAACCTGAAATATTAATGTTAATATCAACTATTAGACCGAACATACGTTTTGACCACAGACATCCTAGTAAAGAATGTTCAGGTCTCTTTATCAACACACCGAAACACATTCTATAGTTTGCACATGCGTCACGCAGTTGCCCCGTACACGTGCATGGGGTGTCATTCTCGATTTTGACAATTTCCAGAAAGGTCAATTAATCACCTTTTTATTCTGTTGATCATACAGTTGTTTTTGGTTTGTTTTTAGTCACTTTTATTGTTTAAATTTGCGATTTACTGATAAAAAAACCCGTCAATTTTCAAATTTCACTTCTGACCCCATTCGTCCTTCAAGATCTTTGGTGGTCATAAAACCTATTGTAATACTGAACTACCGGTTGTAATGTTTGCCCAATTAATTCACTATTATCATATAACGATTTCCCACAGTTAATATACCTTACAATTTTGGCAATTGTAAATTCTTATTAGAGTTCCCCTACATTTTTTGGTTTTTAAAAAGGGACTGGGTAAAATGTCCTGTTTTGAGGGAATTCCGGTTTACAGAGGGAATTCCGGTTTACAGAGGGTCCGGTCTTGAGTGGTTTCACTGTGTGTGTATATATATATATATATATGAGCAATGTTTATTATTATTATTATTATTATTATTATTATCATTATTATTATCATTATTATAAATGTGATGTATTTTTAAAGAAATTGTTTAATTTCTTTGTATAAATATACTTCGAACATTTTAGATAGATTGAAACTAGTTAAAATACAGCGATCTCAAATTTATCAAGTACAATTTTTACAATATGAAAGATTTGTTACCAAATTTAACGAACATTTAAAAATAGCATAAATATAACGTCTATAATTTCTTTTACTGCATGTAATCTAAATTAACTAATTAGAAGCACATTCGTGCATATAATAAACAAGTCATACCCCAAAAATGTATTTAACTAGTTTTATTAATAAATGTGCATACAGTTCTTCTTTTCTTTCAATTGCAAAAATTTTGGTAGCAAATAGTTTGCTATAAAAATTGGAGTTGGTCCTTAAGAAATTTTATTTCATATTTTATGGTAATGAATTTTATGTAACGAAATAATTTTCCGCTCATGTAAATTTTTTTAATTTTTTTTATATTTTCAGTTCAAAATAGTCGTAATTGTTTTGTTAGGCATCATACACACTTGCAGAAGTCCTGATGGGTTAGTACTTGTAATATACTTACGTGTTGATGGGTTAGTACTTTTAATATACTTACGTAGTACTTTTAATATACTTATGTGTTGATGGGGTAGTACTTTTAATATACTTACGTGTTGATGGGTTAGTACTTTTAATATACTTACGTGTTGATGGGTTAGTACTTTTAATATACTTACGTGTTGATGGGTTAGTACTTTTAATATACTTACGTGTTGATGGGTTAGTACTTTTAATATACTTACGTGTTGATGGGGAAAATACTGGTAACGAACAATTCCAATTTACAATTATGGAGCCAATCGAACGTATTTGATCCAAAAGAAAACATTTGAATGTGTAACATGTATATTTCATTCCATTTTATCTAATTCCTGAATAAATTGTTCACATTAACCAACATTGTGTTTAAATTATAATCATGAATAAAGAGAGTAACAAACATTTCACAATAATCAGTGACACAAAGACAATGGTAAACATTTCTTTGAAATAGATTGGCTCTGGTGATGATAACTAGTTTAACGTGCCCATATACCACTAGGGTTTCGAACACGCCCATCCCGAGTCCGACCTCCGATAAGATCGGTGGCCTGACTCGGGATGGAGGGGGGGGGGGGGTGTAGAAACTGGGCAGAATTTTGAAAATAGCAATTAGTAAAGAAGTTAATAGATAAAAAAATAAAAAGGTTACAAGCCAAAAATAAAAAAGAATTGACTGCTCGGTCGAATATTTATATAATTTGGAGCATTTTAGAAGGACAGTCCAAAATTAAATAAGAGAAAGAAGAGAGGATCGGACTATTTAATAATATTTAAAAAAAAAAGAAGTAATTTCGACATAAAATTTTGAACGCAGATCTAAAAGTTTAAAGTCCGATCGATATGTCCACGCGAGTGGCCTCGTTAAGGCCGTTTGGGTGCACAGCATCTACGGGGAGGTGATGTTGTTCCTCTCCTCAAAGTGAGGCACCAGTCTCCTGTAGCTGTGGGTGTTAAGGCAGTGGACCATCTGTGGGTACTGGGCGCCGGTGACGATCTTCATGATTCTGTGGATGGTGTTGTTATCCATGTCATGGCTGAGGAATCCCTGTCGGTAAAGATCATCCCGGCGCGACGTCACTACTATAGCTTCCACTCCCCGTAGTTTGACCGTGTGGATGGCGACCTGGTGGCCATCGGGAAACGTCTTGAAGTTTTCTTCGTAGACCCCGCCTGGCAGTCTGTCGGGGTCCGTGACGTCTCCCACCAAGTACTTAGAGTACTGGCCTTTGATTTTCCGCGCTGCCACTCTCCAGTCACCCGAAGAGGAAGTAGAAGGCCGCGTCTTGGCTGGTTGGTCCTCCGGGGGGGTCACGGCCTTCCTCTTGACAGCCCCAACATCCAGAGTCGCCGTCGCGGAGTCCCCCGTGGGTGGGGGTCTCGACGCAGACGAACGACGAGCGGGAACAGGTGACGCTGGTCGCGGTGCACTGGTTGGCTGCTCCACTTCCCGCATCTGAACAGTCGGTCCGGCTGGTTGGCGAGTCGCCTCCCGTCGATCCGTCCGGTTTGGTCGTGGTGGGGGCGGCGACGCAGACGGGACCGCCACTGGCGGTTGAGCCGCCAGCTTTGTCCCCGCCTGAGCCGCCCCTGGCGCACGTTTCCTCTTCCTAGTTCCCTTCCTCTTGGCTGTAGCCGCGTCGCCATACACCAAGGTCACGGTTGCCCGTGACCCGGTGTACGCGACGCGGTACTCCAACAGCGATCCATAACTAGCGATCAGTTCCCCCAGGTGGGGGGGTAAGTTGAGAGCGCATGAAACCACGTCTAACTTCATCGCTGGCCAAACTGAGAGTCTCTGGAACGGAGTTTTCAATCATTTAAACTACTGTATAAATATCTATGAAATGAGCATATGAAATTAAGCCGGTTACATCATTTAATAGTATAAAAAGAGAGTGAAACTTTACTTTTCACAGCGGCGAAATTCGGAGGTGTGTAGGTAAAGTTGACAATTTTCAGGTTTTAAAACCGAGTGATGATAGTTCGTGGGAACCCTAGCGTTTAATATCTGATGAATTATTTTGTTTTCCGAGCTTAATGTTTTTTAAAACTATTGTCGCATCAAATGAGTGATAGTAGGTGAGTTCTTAAGCGAAAAACAGCTAGCTCAATTTACCCCTGGCAATTGATACGTGGCGCGTGACTATACCCGACCAATTATCCAAGATGACATTATCTGAGGAAACGTTTTTCGAGACCAGTAAAGGCGATTATACAAGTATCATTTAAAAGAGCAAGTTGCAGTGCACGTGAAATCGTCATCATAGAAAGGCTTTTCTCCAAGGTGTGTGGAAAGACTTCATTATTTGGTACATCATGTTTGGCACACCAGGCACGTTAAACCGGCTAGTCTCCTAGAAAACAGTATCAAAATTCCTTACGTTATTGTTGTTGATGAAGTGTTTGATGTGAAATAATATTAAAGTGACATATCTATTCAATCTTGGAGACACCATATCTTTTTTTTAAATTGTTTACTGGAGGCCCATGGTAGAGCGATAGGAAACATACTAAATATTTTCATCAAAATGCAAAGTGTTTGGAGCCATTTAAAGTGATTTAATAGGACTTTTCAGTATACATGTAATTCAATGACGAGGCGCTTGCGTCGTCTTGAATTTCCCCAGATTTATTTAATTTTTCCAATGACACTGATATTTATTTTACAGGTCTGGGTTTGCCTCGGCGTTGTTTCCTCTCTGACTACGCCCCAGTAATTTACAGGTCTGGGTTTGCCTCGGCGTTGTTTCCTCTCTGACTACGCCCCAGTAATTTACAGGTCTGGGCTTGCCTCGGCGTTGTTTCCTCTCTGACTACGCCCCAGTAATTAACAGGTCTGGGTTTGCCTCGGCGTTGTTTCCTCTCTGACTACGCCCCAGTAATTTACAGGTCTGGGTTTGCCTCGGCGTTGTTTCCTCTCTGACTACGCCCCAGTAATTTACAGGTCTGGGTTTGCCTCAGCGTTGTTTCCTCTCTGACTATGCCCCAGTAATTTACAGAAAGAATGCAAGATGATGAGATTATAATATAACTTATCTTTCCTTCTTAGTAAAACAGAAAAAAAAAAATTCTATACATTTTTCTATATATGTATCTCATCAGCTCAATGGATAGGGACGCTATGCTGAAAAAGATTGCATGTATATAGACTGGAATGGAGAAGGATCGAGCATGTGCTTCTGCAAAATGTGCAATCAACTAGCTGTTCTACGTCACCAGTCACGCATATTAGCATGGGCTCATTGACGTTTAAAGGGAGGGTCAACTCAAACAAGAACCTTATGTGTTGGAAAGATGCATACCCAGACCACCAACACATACTGACACTTTAACAAATGAAAAACGCATAATTTTAGAGTCAATACAAAAACATAATTATTCCTGCTAACTGGGGGCAGCCATTTTGTTTTGTTTTTGTAACATCCAGTTCTATAGCTTGGGGTGAAGTGATGTCAGCTGCGTCTATCTCCTCTATGCAGTGTAACAAACATTCTAATTTATGACAAGGCACTTCGGTTTCATCAACCTGACTTGTAAAACAACATAAATGACTTGATAGTATAATAAACAATAATTAACTAAATATATTTCAATTTGCATCAATAGAACGAAATGGAGTTATATTTTTTTTTTTTTTTTTAAATCCCAAGAAAAAAATGCATATTATTAGGCCCATTGGTAGGGTATGTTCGAGCAAAAACTACCACTCACAATACCCAAGTGATAATTTTCTTTTCTTTGTGACTGTGTAATTGGTCAGATTTGTGATTTTAGATGGGAAAGTCTACTTAATCGAGGGTTTTACAGAATTACTTACAGTAATAAAGCAGGATGATTTGAGGGGTGTCCGCGTGGTTATCACACAATACCCTGTGATCTTAAGAAAAGAGGCACGTCTTTTTTGTGTGTCCAGACACAGTGTCTGGGGACTGTCTAAATCACCTGCCAATCATTAACCACAGATACAGGCCACGGAAAGAAAAGACCAATTAACCAAGAAAACACTCCTACTATTATTTCAGTATGTGGTTTAATTTATGTACAAAATATAATACAGTTATTTCAACACTTTGACAATGGTGGTTTATTTTGTATTGAAAAATAATATGTAATTGTTGCTGGCTTACTGGGATAGCTATTATTACAGAACACTGCGATGCATCTGCAAAAATCAGGTATGTTTTGTTCTTCAGTTCGAAGACTAATTCCTGACATGACACGTTAGGTATTACGTAACCACCAGCTTGCCAGAGGGTGTATTCACTGGGATGGTACAAAATGGCTGCGCCCGTTATATATAATAGTCATCACATTTAACCGTTTTATTAATTAACTATACGATTATACTTGTTGATATTAAGCAATAATGTGCATTATATATCGTTGAATATGCATACCAGGCCAAATGCCTTAATTGTCTTTTCCTTTAAGCTTATCCAGTGACAATGTGACGATTTAAATTAACAGAGGGGAGGGGGTCGTGATGAAGCAAAATATCCATGTAATTTCCATCATTCTACCAGTAATATTAGTTGTAATCCATGTACATATGCCCAGTGATTCGTTTGCACCCACCAGCCTTGGTGGCGTCATGGTTAGGCCATCGGTCAACAGGCTGGTAGGTACTGGGTTCAGATCCCAGTCTAGGCATGGGATTTTTAATCCAAATACCAACTCCAAAGCCTGAGTGAGTGCTCCGCAAGGCTCAATGGGTAGGTGTAAACCACTTGCACCGACCAGTGATCCATAACTGGTTCAACAAAGGCCATGGTTTGTGCTATCCTGTCTGTGGGAAGCGCAAATAAAAGATCCCTTGCTGCTAATCGGAAAGAGTAGCCCATGAAGTGGCAACAGCAGGTTTCCTCTCAAAATCTGTGTGGTCCTTAACCATATGTCTGATGCCATATAACCGTAAATAAAATGTGTTGAGTGCGTCGTTAAATAAAATATTTCTTTCTTCTTTCGTTTGCACCCATATATAGCATGCCCAGATAGCTGAGGTGTGTACCCAGGACAGCGTGCTTGAACCTTAATTGGATATAAGTTGAAATGGAAATGAAAATGCAGTAATGTTAATAATAGTTGGTAAAGAGTATGTATTAGAAATGCATTTAAAGTTATTTTATTCGTATTACAGCTTAATATTCCATTGAGGTGAAAAGTTTTGAGGTTAGCATGTTTGGGCTTGGTTATTTTGGACACACCCTTTGGCTATATAGCCTCAGCTTGGGGGGCAGTCTGAAGCCCTGGTTTCTCTACTTGTTTGGGGGGTTTTCATGCAACTATATTAAATAATAATAATAATAATAATAGTAATAATAATAATAACAGTAATAAATAATTAGATGTGGCTGCAGGATGTTTCTAGGGGAAGTGGACCCATTCTCTGATTGTTTTTTCCCCATAGCAGCCAGTACCATGATAGGTATATCAACGGCCATGGTATGTGCTGACCTCTCTTGGAAAGTGGATTGTTCCCCCCCCCCCCCATCAGCCCCTAATCTTTTTTCTTTTCTTTTTTTTCTTTTTTTTGGTCAAAGTTTATTGTCCCCCAGAAAAGAAATACGGTAATGCCAGGGTTGAGGGCCCTGGTGTCATTACCTTACATTAATGTTATAGGATACACGTTATATAATAATACAAATAATATGTTATGATATTAATAAACGTTACCACAAAAAGGAGAGAAGAAATATTTCTTCTCAGCCCCTAATCTTGCCGGTGAGATGAGAAATTTTTTCGCCTAAAGTCAGCTCATGTAGCCAAGTTATTAGCAATAGTGAGAAGTCAAAGTCGCTGTAATATTCTGGACCTAATCCAATTTCACAAACAAAATCACACAACATACATCCAGACCCTGACTTGTTTAGTGTCATAGCTCACTTGGCACCTTGTCACGATATGTCCGACAGTGTTTTTACGTTCATGCCAGACTGTATCCTCGAGTAATTTGAACCGACCTATTAATGAGAAATGGTTTCTGCACATGTGCACTAATGTACAATTGATTTGATGCAATGTTTTACTTGTTCAATTTATTATCAAAATCCAATAGCTAACGACTAATAAGTCAATGTGCTCTAGTGGTGTCATTAAACAAAACAAACTTTCACTTTTAACTTTGCTGTTTGGGGGACATGGGGTGTGCGCCCCCAATATGCTAGCCCTGGATCCATGCCTGATAATAATAATAATAATAAGAGTGATAATAATGATAATAATTTTAAATGTGTGATCTATGTTTACATACAGGACTCACACTGGAACACATGGGGTGTGTGCCCCCAATACGCTAGCCCTGGATCCATGCCTGATAATAATAATAATAATAAGAGTGATAATAATGATAATAATTTTAAATGTGTGATCTATGTTTACATACAGGACTCACACTGGAACACATGGGGTGTGTGCCCCCAATACGCTAGCCCTGGATCCATGCCTGATAATAATAATAATAATAAGAGTGATAATAATGATAATAATTTTAAATGTGTGATCTATGTTTACATACAGGACTCACACTGGAACACATGGGGTGTGTGCCCCCAATACGCTAGCCCTGGATCCATGCCTGATAATAATAATAATAATAAGAGTGATAATAATGATAATAATTTTAAATGTGTGATCTATGTTTACATACAGGACTCACACTGGAACACATGGGGTGTGTGCCCCCAATACGCTAGCCCTGGATCCATGCCTGATAATAATAATAATAATAAGAGTGATAATAATGATAATAATTTTAAATGTGTGATCTATGTTTACATACAGGACTCACACTGGAACACATGGGGTGTGTGCCCCCAATACGCTAGCCCTGGATCCATGCTTGATAATAATAATAATAATAAGAGTGATAATAATGATAATAATTTTAAATGTGTGATCTATGTTTACATACAGGACTCACACTGGAACACATGGGGTGTGTGCCCCCAATACGCTAGCCCTGGATCCATGCCTGATAATAATAATAATAATAAGAGTGATAATAATGATAATAATTTTAAATGTGTGATCTATGTTTACATACAGGACTCACACTGGAACACATTTTGGTTTAGCCAAGTTTCAGAAATGTTGAGTATTTCTTTGAAAATCATTAAAATGTGGTTAATTTGAGGAATATTTTATTAGCTAAAGTTTAAATTTTGTAGCCATTATGTATAAAAATTAGCAATTGGCTAACAATGTAAGATGTCCAAATGTGTCTTAATGTTTACAAAAATACTCGAGTACTACTGTTACATGATACTGATATTATTTGTTTTCTGTAATTGCAGATCTTTGCTCAGCTGACCGGTTCATCAAAGACCACATGATGGGGTAAACATTACTCTTGCACTGGATTTTAATTCAATTCTTTATGGACCCAGTTCAGTTGTATTGGCAAAGCTTAAGTATATTAAATTACACATATTATGATATATCCAGGACGAAGTGGATGTATGGTCATTTTACTGCAGGTTCTACCAGTCTGTGGACATATATACAAGTTATTTTGTTTTCCAACAAACTTTAAAAGAAAAGTTAATTCATGTGTCCACTAAGGTTTATGTAGGATGTGTGATATTATAGTGTTTTCTATAATTCTATCCAAGAAATCATAAAAGACCTGTGATGTATGGACTATTGGTATAATTGCAACTCTCCAAAATGATGGATGATTTTCATGGAATTGTATTCTTGCTGTTTTATTCAAGAAGGGCAATAACCTAACATTTGAGTCCTATTGACCAGGAATCTGAGACCTGCTGTTTCAAACCGTGATGCTGATTGTTTTTATTCAATGATGTGGAAGACATCAGTATAGAACTGCAGCTAGAATGTGGTTGCTCTTTATGCTTCTGAAGAATATTAGCTAGAAGAAATCCTTAAAATCTACTCATCATTTGGAAGACATTAACTAAAATGATTGATGTGTCTATCATCCAATGACTGTGCAAGAGACAACAGCAAAAGAAGTCTCTAAATGAGTTGTTACATCTAACATCATTGGTGTATCCATAATACAACTGGTCACTGAATGGAAGACAGCAAGCTAATATCTTAAAATAAATTGTTACATGTGACTGAACTGTGTATGCAGTCTTGAAGTATATCATTACATATGATTGAACAATGGATGAGATCAAGCCAATATTTTGATATGTCTCTTTATTTCTAACATTTTTAATGTATCTTGGATTTACACATTGGATGGACAACCACAATTATTTTGAAATGTCTTGCCAAATCTAATGTCTTTTGTTGTATGTGTGTTCCAGTTATCACATGGGAGACATCAGCTAATAAGTATCTTGAACAGTTTTGTTACAGCTAACATCACTGGTGAATTAAAGATCAAAGCATCACATGGAAAACAGCAATCAACAGTATTTGGAAGCATTTTGTTACAGCTAACATCATTGGTTAATTCAATATTAAATGATTACATGAACAAATTTCAGCCAGGCCCAATCATCAAATGGGAAATATCACCCAATAAGTATCTTGAAGTGTTTTGTTACAGATATCATGATTGGTATATTAAAGATCCAATCATAACACAGGAAACATCAGCAGTGCAGTATTGTGGAGTATTAGTGGTTCATTTAGTGTCTGGAAGATGACATCAAGCCATGTGACAGTAGCCTGCTTCAGCTAGCATCGCCGGTGAACTGGGAAACATATCGTCTTACCATGATGCATATAAGTCTAGAGGACCTTGATCCTTTCCATGCCTCCACTCACATAGACTTCGAGGTATGTCTTAGTTAACAATAGTAGCATAATTTTAAACATTCATGCACCAGGGGTAGATCCAGGATTTTGTAATGGGGGGGGGGGGGGGGGGGAGGCAGAGGTTTACAAAATTCTAAGAAAAATGTAATTTGAGTTTGTTGAAGGCCAATGAGCTGAACTTGTAACGGGAACGAGATCTGTAAGTAGTGTTCAAGGTAGTACTAAACCAAATAACTTTCGGCTGGGTCAAAGTTCGAGGTGCACCCAACTTTTGATAGAGAAGTGAACATCACAAGTCCTATGATTGGTGATAAATGTGAGTGTCTTGGTTGTAAAAAAAAAAAAAGTTTCATCTGGGCAAAAACATTTGTGGGGTACCTGTAAAAAAAAGTACTCGAATTTTGTGCGGAACTAGGGTAGTCATAGCCGCTACCCGTTATTTCAGAAATGAGCACCTTGACCCCCATTTTTTTCTTATTCACTTTAAGGGTGAGGAGTAGTAGTATTTATATCTGTGACATTTATGTCGATTGATACGCTGCAGGTAGGAGTTTTAGCCACATATGTTACTATTGTCGTCTATGGGATTTGATTTGGTAGTATACACCTTCAAGGGCATGCTCTCGCAGTCAGGTTTTCAGGGCAATTTAGTGGTGTTTATTGTTTATTGTAAATGATGAATTTATAAAAGCAAAAAAAGTAATTAAAAAGGGCACTTCAAATTGGCGGGGTGGGATCAATGGACACCTGCAGGGCTTTGGATCTCACTAATTTGGACACAATGCGGACCTGTGTCTTTTCTGATCACAGGAAGGTCATTTCAGTTCAGTACTGACATTAACAGCTGCTGTAAAGTTGTCAATATTCAGAAATGTATTTTTAATTATTTTAATCTAATTAAGCCTAACATTTCAGTGGTTTTGAGGTGCAATATTTTGATGTAGCATGTTTGTACTTGATTTATGCTTGATTATTTTGATGTAGCATGTTTGTACTTGATTTATGCTTGATTATTTTGGGCACAACATTGATGCAATCTAAAGCCCTAGGGCTTAATTCACTAAAATCTCGCAACTTTGTGATCTCGCAGTGCAATGCTAAAAGACTTGTAAAGAGGATGCTTTGCTGTTTAGCAGAGCCTAAGAGACCTTTGTGAATGAGGCCCCTGACCTGTAACCTGCGGATCTACCAATTGGCACAATACTTCGTATTGAATCTTATAGTTTCTTGCTAAGAATGTTCACTTCATTAAATCTGAATGAATGTTCTTGGTTAAAGTTTGTTTTGTTTAACGACTCCACTAGAGCACATTGATTTATTAATCATTAGCTATTGGATGTCAAACATTTCATCATTCGCACATATAGTCTTAGAGAGGAAACCTGCTACATTTTTGCTTTAGTAGCAAGGGATCTTTTGTATGCACCATCCCACAGACAGGATAGCACATTACCATACCCTTTGATAAACCAGTCGTGGTGCACTGGATGGAACGAGAAATAGCCCAATGGACTCATTGATGGGGATCGATCCCAGACCAACCATGCATCAAGCAGGTGTTTTATCACTGGGCTACGTCCTGCCCTTGTTCTTGGTTACTCCAGTGTTTACGGATGTCCAAGTTGGTGTTTTAATGTGACCATGAGGTGGTGTCTAGGTCAGTCGGTAGAGTGCTCACTGGGCTACGTCCTGCCCTTGTTCTTGGTTACTCCAGTGTTTACGGATGTCCAAGTTGGTGTTTTAATGTGACCATGAGGTGGTGTCTAGGTCAGTCGGTAGAGTGCTCACCTGGTGTAATTGTGAGTGGACCCATTCTCTGATTGGAATGTTGCCCCACTCTAAACAGTTCCTCATCATAGGTGTATCAAAGACCGTGTCATTAGCTACAAGGGGTCCTTTATATGCAGTTACCCACAAACAGGAAAGCACATACCATGGTCTGATATACGCACAGTAAGCCCTATGACCTGATCTGACCTGACCTTGTAATGGAAAAATATAGCATGTACAGGATCAAGTCTAAACTGCCAACCAAAGTTTATTGGGGTGGGGGGGGGGGGGTCGAGTCATGCTTCTATGAAAAATATAGCGTGTACAGGATCAAGTCTAAACTGCCAACCAAAGTTTATAGTGGGGGGAGGTCGAGTCATGCTTCTATGAAAAATATATTGATAAACAAGTAAACTTGCTTGAGCAAAAACCCTCCCCCTACACACACACACCTGATGTTTGACAATTCAGAATCCTTCAAGTAATCACGAACATCAGCATTTGCTCATCTCTATATAAAATGTAAAATTTGAGGTTCTGAAATGCTTGTCAGATTTGTAGGTAATCATACACTAAAAAATAAATGTGGTTTTGGGTGTTTTTTGTTTTTTTTGGGGGGGGTGTTAATGACACCACTACAGCACATTGATTTATTAATCGTCAGCTATTGGATGTCAAACATATGGTCAGTTTGACAGTTATAGAGAGGAAACCTGCTACATGTTTCTATTAGTAGTAAGGGATTTTTTATATGAACCATCCCACAGACAGGATAGCACATACCATGGCCTTTGATATACCAGTTATGGTGCATTGGCTGGAATGAGAAATAACTCAATGGGCCCACTGATGGGGATCAATCCTAGACCAACTTCACATCAGGTGTGTACTTTACCACTGGGTTACGTCCCAACCCTAAAAAATAAATGTCACATGGTGTGAAACATTTATATTTTAAGCAAGAAACTTAAATTTTATACATATATATGACATACACCGGTAGTTAAAGAGGACCAAGCACTTTTCATTAATAACATTTTGTGCCTTCTATGAATATTCAACATGGTCACAATGTGATGATTTTATTTTAAAGCTTAGATACACAAAAGCAACTTAAATACTGTAAAGCAGGAAATGTTAGGGATTATAAGATTTTATAAAATTTAGCGAGGCCATACAAGACTGTAATATTTGATGATGCTAACGACATGTCCGATAGACTCTTAAAAACACAGCAGTTGTTATATGTTGATAACAGTTATTGATTAAAAACACAACAATAGTTACATGGTAATAACTGTTATTGATTAAACCAAAAGGATAGCAAATAATAATTATTAGCTAGCATGCACAGTACCTCAATTTTCTACTCAATGTAAATTGTCTGTAAGCTGCATAACGTCAGCCTTATATCACAAGTATTATTTCAGCTGGGCCTACAAATTCAGCTTAATTTGAGTTTTTTCAGCATCTAATATGTCAACCTCACTAATGTTTTATGTGTCACTTATTTGAATTTCGCTAAATTTTAAGATCACGAAGTCTAATATTTATTATTTACAATGTTATGGCCATTTTTTCTATTGGCCATTTAGAACTGTAAAATGTGTGTGTTACTTGTAAGCAGCATACAGTAAAACACTTAATTCCGTAAATGAGTTGTCACAGCAGTTTTTAAATGTTCACTAGATGTTGATCACTCTAACAGACTAAAGGTATTCAAACTGAACAATTTAAAATAAGAACTTCAATAATATTTCTTTTGTTGTTAAGTGCATAACGAAGGTTCAAGCATGCTTCCATGGACATGTAATTCAAGTTGCCGGCAATCTATCATTAAGCGTGGTCAATTTGGGATCGATCCCCATCGCTGTGCCCATTGGGCTATTTCTCATTCCAACCAGTGCACCACGACTGGTATTTCAAAGGCTGTGGTATGTACTATCCTGTCTGTGGGATAGTGCATGTAAAAGACCCCTTGCTACTAATTGAAACATGTAGCAGGTTTCCTCTTTATAACTGTCAAAATGACCATACGTTTGACATCCAATAGCTGGTGATTAATAAAGCAATGTCTATTTGTCTATCATTAAGGATATAGAGTTAAACAGATTGGATCACCCTATTGCAAAAACCTATACAGACTGAATTAGCTTACAGTATTGTATTTCTCAATTGCATTGCTCTGATGCAACAAGTCTACAGTTCTTGAGTAAAGAATTTTTACCTTTGTCCATATGGAAAAAGAAACCTGTGTGTTTTGTTTAATGACACCACTAGAGCACATTGATTATTTAATCATTGGCTATTGAATGTCGAACCCCACTATATTTTTCCATTAGCAGCAAGGGATTTTTTACATGCACTTTTTCTCAGACAGGAAAGCACATACCACGGCCTTTGACTAGTTGTGTTGCACTGGTTGGAATGAGAAAAAACTAAATCAGTTGAATGGATCCACCAAGGTGGTTCGATCCTGCAATGCAAGCACATCAGGCGAGCGCTCAACTTACTGAGGTAAATCACATCCCTGTCCATATGGATACAAACACTAAAATATCAATACGTCTTGTTGAACTCCTTAAAATGCTGTGGTAATCTGAAACTACAGAATACACCTGACAGAGTTACACCTGGCAGAGTTGCACCTGGTAGAGTAAAATCTGACAGAGTTACACCTGACAGAGTTACACCTAGCAGAGTTACACCTGGCAGTTACACCTGACAGCGTTACACCTGGCAGAGTTACACCTGACAGTTACACCTGGCAGAGTTACACCTGACAGAGTTACACCTGACAGTTACACCTGGCAGAGTTACACCTGACAGTTACACCTGACAGAGTTGCACCTGACAGAGTTACACCTGACAGTTACACCTGGCAGAGTTACACATGGCACAGTTACACCTGACAGAGTTACACCTGACAGTTACACCTGACAGAGTTGCACCTGACAGAGTTACACCTGACAGAGTTACACCTGACAGTTGCACCTGACAGAGTTGCACCTGACAGAGTTACACCTGACAGTTACACCTGACAGAGTTACACCTGGCAGAGTTACACCTGACAGAGTTACACCTGGCAGAGTTACACCTGACAGTTGCACCTGGCAGAGTTACACCTGACAGAGTTACACCTGACAGAGTTGCACCTGACAGAGTTACACCTGACAGAGTTACACCTGACAGTTGCACCTGACAGAGTTGCACCTGACAGAGTTGCACCTGACAGTTGCACCTGGCAGAGTTGCACCTGGCAAAGTTACACCTGACAGAGTTACACCTGACAGTTACACCTGACAGAGTTACACCTGACAGAGTTACACCTGGCAGAGTTACACCTGGCAGAGTTACACCTGACAGTTACACCTGACAGAGTTACACCTGGCAGAGTTACACCTTCCAGTGAGATTAATATACGCCCACTCTCAGATGAGTATATGTTACACATATCATGTTACTGTTGTAGTATGGAGATCACAAATATCAATATAAAATTTCACCTATAGACAAGTCAGTATTTGTCATAGACGTTATTACACTGCTGTAAAATCTGATTTAATTGAATTTTCTCTCAGTTCACAAGATGAATTGGGCCATCATATTTTTTGTTTTTATGTTGCAATGTCATGCTACTTTGTATGAACACTTTTAATCGAATTTTTTGTATTAATTGTTTTATAGACTAACAGTCATTTATCGCTATATATTCAAAAAATTTACCTAATTTCATTGGCTAATAAAGGATCACCTTAAAGGGTTGGGTCTAAAAGACCCCTTGCTGCTAGAGGATAATAAGAATAGCCATTCTGTCAGGTTTCTTCTGTCATTTCCTAGACAAAGTCACTGTGGTTCCATTACCGCATGTTAGACACAAATTAAATATTATTAATTCAATACAGTATACCTTATACATGTACATATATATTAAAAACAATTTTTGTGTTATATTAAATATAATAAAACTTACAGTACATATGCTTTGTGAAATAACTCTTAAATGTTTTCTAATAATCATAATTCAAATAAATAAAATTATAAAAAATAAAATTCTCAGGTATTATTTGACAAACATTCCTTTCCTTTAATCACATTCAGATGTATGTACAGTAAGTCATCAGGTGGTTGTCCTGGGTATGACATATAATTTGTCAAAGATTAAATCATGACTAAATATTACGGTATGTGCATAAGAGAGATGAAGATACATAACTATTACATCGTGTATAATATATGTATAACTTCTGATTGGTCAGTATTATGTCACGTGGGTTTCTGGTTTTTATCATAATGCACTGCATGCGTATGCAAAGGAAATTTAGCAGGTGGGGGTCTAGACTGTGGTGACCAAAGTTTATAGGTGCAGTCGAGACATGCTCCCGTGGAAACTGTATTGAAAACAAAGAACATATGTTTGAGAAGGGAGGGGTTTCAGTTCCCAAAACCCTCCCCCTGCACACACACCTGCACTGCTCTGTGCTTTTATGAACTGATAAATAGAGAATATTTCATGTTTTTTTCAAATATGATTTATATCTCATCTCATGAAGTTTGCAATCATATCTCATGAGTCGCATTTGCACGACAAGTGTGATACGATTGCAAACTTCACGAGATGAGATATAAATCATATCTCATGAGTCGCACTTGCACGACAAGTGTGATACGATTGCAAACTTCACGAGATGAGATATAAATCATATCTCATGAGTCGCATCTGCACGACAAGTGTGATACGATTGCAAACTTCACGAGATGAGATATAAATCATATCTCATGAGTCGCACTTGCACGACAAGTGTGATATAATTGCAAACTTCACGAGATGAGATATAAATCATATTTGACAAAAAACATTTTTTATTTATTATATAACTTTTGGCAATTTACCTTTATTTTTAAAATACCAGCAGCAAAATAGTTTCGGCTTTCTTACAGTGAATATAACTTTTTCTACAGTGACGATAACACGTTTTAGAGTAAAATAGTGAAATGTTCACTCTAAAATGTGTTATCATCACTGAGTGACTGATAGCACTTTCATTTCACTGATATTTTAAGATATTTCACTAAATGTTATATAATAAATCTTGATATTGCATTCTTCCAGTCTAAAATTGGGAATCTCCTAGGCTATAAATCAATGGGTGTATTCAGTTTGATAGACAGCATTCAAAAATACACATAATGATGTCATGTTTCAAATATGAAACCATAGTGCAAAATACTGGTGATTGCTAGATGCTTGTACATAATTTGTATTTTTTTTAAAATTAAATTGGTTGCAGAGAACATTTTGTTTTTAAAATCTTGATTAGCGATATTTGTAGTCAATTGAAAATTGATTAGCAGCTACTGTTTAATGTTTAACAAACTCTGAAACTTGTGTAGTGAATTGCAACTGGATACTGAACAAATGTTTTCCTGGGATGATGTAGTAAAACCATTGTGCACCACCATTACCTTATACCCAAGCATAAACAAATCTTTAACTGCCTCCTCCCCTTAATCATACAAAAGCCATACATATTTTAAAACACACAAATGCATACATGCACACACACACATGCACTCGCACACACACACACACTCACATGTCAGATTGAATATTTTTTTGGAAAATGTTTCCTTTTGCCTACCTTGCCAACAGAATTTGTTTATTTAACCATGGTGGAATAGACTACAGTATAATCACAAAATGGATCCTCTGTATAAAATAGTCTATACCTTGCATAAAAAAAATATAGGTGTGTGTGTGAGTTAATGCATGAAAATGAAATAAACTTTTGTCATTTTATTGTTACAGATGTGGCAGCAACAAATCTTAAAACATTTATATTTCAAGTTCAAATTCTGAACATCATACATGTTAAAATTTAAATTTAATGGAAGTATTAGAACTAATTTCGCACTTATACCAATATAAAATTATTTTTTAATTTGACGTTTCATCAGTTAAATATATGACTCGGAATTTCCCCCCAAAATAAAAATGGCATCAATCCAAAAAAATATTTTAAATACTCAACTTAATAAGCCTACATCTGTAACAACTGAAGTAAAATCACTAATCTCCATATAGTTTTATGAAGTTCAGACATACAACACAATTAAAACAACTGTGGAGACAAATTAAATTTTTGATGAAAAGTTCCATTTTAAGCTGGAATTGCACTAGTAAATAACACAAAATAAGATGTGATAAAGTGATACTGAAAGGGGTACATGGGCACATCAAGAACTGTATGTGTTTATGTTTACCTCCAACACTACCCACTCACTCACATATTCACCAGAACTGTACGTGTTTACATTTGCCTCCAACACTACCCACTCACTCACAGATTCACCAGAACTGTATGTGTTTACGTTTGCCTCCAACACTACCCACTCCCTCACAGATTCACCAGAACTGTACGTGTTTACGTTTGCCTCCAACACTACCCACTCCCTCACAGATTCACCAGAACTGTACGTGTTTACGTTTGCCTCCAACACTACCCACTCCCTCACAGATTCACCAGAACTATACATGTTTACGTTTGCCTCCACCACTACCACTCCCTCACAGATTCACCAGAACTGTACATGTTTACGTTTGCCTCCACCACTACCCACTCCCTCACAGATTCACCAGAACTGTACGTGTTTACGTTTGCCTCCACCAGTACCCACTCCCTGACAGATTCACCAGAACTGTACGTGTTTACGTTTGCCTTCACCAGTACCCACTAGTTGACAGATTCACCAGAACTGTACGTGTTTACATTTGCCTCCACCAGTACCCACTCCCTCACAGATTCACAAGAACTGTACGTGTTTACGTTTCCCTCCACCAGTACCCACTCCCTCACAGATTCACCAGAACTGTACGTGTTTACGTTTGCCTCCACCACTACCCACTCCCTCACAGATTCACCAGAACTATACATGTTTACGTTTGCCTCCACCACTACCCACTCCCTCACAGATTCACCAGAACTATACATGTTTACGTTTGCCTCCACCACTACCCACTCCCTCACAGATTCACCAGAACTGTACATGTTTACGTTTGCTTCCACCACTATCCACTCCCTCACAGATTCACCAGAACTATACATGTTTACGTTTGCCTCCACCACTACCCACTCCCTCACAGATTCACCAGAACTATACATGTTTACGTTTGCCTCCACCACTACCCACTCCCTCACAGATTCACCAGAACTATACATGTTTACGTTTGCCTCCACCACTACCCACTCCCTCACAGATTCACCAGAACTGTACATGTTTACGTTTGCTTCCACCACTACCCACTCCCTCACAGATTCACCATAATCTGTGGTCCCACTCTCCATTGTTTATGTGAATGCAGGAAAGAAGGAAGGAAGAAATGTTTTATTTAATGACACACATTTTAATTATTGTAATATATGGTGTCGGACCACACAGATAATGAGAGAAGAAACCCACTGTTGCCATACAGTGGGCTACTCTTTCCAATTAGCATCAAAAGATATATGCAGCATCATCCAAACAGGATAGTACATACCACAGCTTTTGTTGCACCAGTTGTGGAGCACAGTCTGGAATGAGAAATAGCCCAATGGGCCCCACCAACCGTAGATCGATGTAGCAGAAAAGGAAATGGAAAGAAAGTTTCCATATATGTGAAGTCACTATCAGTGTATGTGAAGTCACTATCAGTGTATGTGAAGTCACTATCAGTGTCACTCGTCTCCATGTAGGTGAATTCACTATCAGTGTCACTCGTCTCCGTGTACGTGAAGTCACTATCAGTGTCACTCGTCTCCATGTAGGTGAATTCACTATCAGTGTCACTCGTCTCCGTGTACGTGAAGTCACTATCAGTGTCACTCGTCTCCGTGTACGTGAAGTCACTATCAGTGTCACTCGTCTCCGTGTACGTGAAGTCACTATCAGTGTCACTCGTCTCCGTGTACGTGAAGTCACTATCAGTGTCACTCGTCTCCGTGTACGTGAAGTCACTATCAGTGTCACTCGTCTCCGTGTACGTGAAGTCACTATCAGTGTCACTCGTCTCCGTGTACGTGAAGTCACTATCAGTGTCACTCGTCTCCGTGTACGTGAAGTCACTATCAGTGTCACTCGTCTCCGTGTACGTGAATTCACTATCAGTGTCACTCGTCTCCATGTACGTGAATTCACTATCAGTGTCACTCGTCTCCGTGTATGTGAATTCACTATCAGTGTCACTCGTCACCGTGTACGTGAAGTCACTATCAGTGTCACTCGTCTCCGTGTACGTGAATTCACTATCAGTGTCACTCGTCTCCATGTACGTGAAGTCACTATCAGTGTATGTGAAGTCACTATCAGTGTCACTCGTCTCCGTGTACGTGAATTCACTATCAGTGTCACTCGTCTCCGTGTAGGTGAATTCACTATCAGTGTATGTGAAGTCACTATCAGTGTTTGTGAAGTCACTATCAGTGTCACTCGTCTCCATGTACGTGAAGTCACTATCAGTGTCACTCGTCTCCGTGTACGTGAATTCACTATCAGTGTCACTCGTCTCCGTGTACGTGAAGTCACTATCAGTGTCACTCGTCTCCGTAAGTCACTATCAGTGTCGCTCGTCTCCGTGTACGTGAATTCACTATCAGTGTCGCTCGTCTCCGTGTACGTGAAGTCACTATCAGTGTCACTCGTCTCCATGTACGTGAAGTCACTATCAGTGTCACTCGTCTCCATGTAGGTGAAGTCACTATCAGTGTCACTCGTCTCCGTGTACGTGAAGTCACTATCAGTATCGCTCGTCTCCGTGTACGTGAAGTCACTATCAGTGTCACTCGTCTCCATGTACGTGAAGTCACTATCAGTGTCACTCGTCTCCGTGTACGTGAATTCACTATCAGTGTCACTCGTCTCCGTGTACGTGAAGTCACTATCAGTGTCACTCGTCTCCGTGTACGTGAAGTCACTATCAGTGTCGCTCGTCTCCGTGTACGTGAATTCACTATCAGTGTCGCTCGTCTCCGTGTACGTGAAGTCACTATCAGTGTCACTCGTCTCCATATACGTGAAGTCACTATCAGTATCGCTCGTCTCCGTGTACGTGAAGTCACTATCAGTGTCACTCGTCTCCGTGTACGTGAATTCACTATCAGTGTCACTTGTCTCCATGTAGGTGAAGTCACTATCAGTGTCACTCGTCTCCGTGTACGTGAATTCACTATCAGTGTCACTCGTCTCCGTGTGCGTGAAGTCACTATCAGTATCGCTCGTCTCCGTGTGCGTGAAGTCACTATCAGTGTCACTCGTCTCCGTGTACGTGAATTCACTATCAGTATCGCTCGTCTCCGTGTACGTGAAGTCACTATCAGTGTCACTCGTCTCCGTGTACGTGAAGTCACTATCAGTGTCACTCGTCTCCATGTACGTGAAGTCACTATCAGTGTATGTGAAGTCACTATCAGTATCGCTCGTCTCCGTGTACGTGAAGTCACTATCAGTGTCACTCGTCTCCATGTACGTGAAGTCACTATCAGTGTACGTGAAGTCACTATCAGTGTCACTCGTCTCCATGTAGGTGAATTCACTATCAGTGTCACTCGTCTCCGTGTACGTGAAGTCACTATCAGTGTCACTCGTCTCCGTGTACGTGAAGTCACTATCAGTGTCACTCGTCTCCGTGTACGTGAATTCACTATCAGTATCGCTCGTCTCCGTGTACGTGAAGTCACTATCAGTGTCACTCGTCTCCGTGTACGTGAAGTCACTATCAGTGTCACTCGTCTCCATGTAGGTGAAGTCACTATCAGTGTCACTCGTCTCCATGTACGTGAAGTCACTATCAGTGTCACTCTGCGTTATTAGTCCCTGACTGGTCCAACCAGAGACGACTATAGGGTTCATCACTGTCTGTCTGTCTGTCTGTCCCCATGGTCTGGATTTTTTCCCTGCAATGCCTCAATATTTTATGGCAATTTCAAGACTTTCTTGGTAATTTAACCATTTTTCACAAAGTTATGGCCCTTGAACTTAGGAGATACGAAAATGTGTTAGGTCTGGTAGGAAGCATGCATTGCTTTAACCTCATTATGATCTGTTAATACAAAGACAGGGCAAATAAATGACTCATTTTATTAGGCCAAGGGGACATATTGACAATATATATATATACCTTGTGATCTGTGAAAAATCTATACATCTTTGATGAGTTGACAGTGTACATAAACAGGGCGTTACGTTGTTTTCAATATGCAGAAAGTTATTGGCTATTATCACAGTTTTTGTGCATCGCATCACAACAGATGATGTCTACATTTATAGCAATAGCATCATTTTTTAATAAACATATAAAGCCGAATTTATACAAGGCATTTATCCCTTCATCATATGTAACTTTCCTAAACAGCCAAGTATATTTAAAGGGATCTAAATTAAATGTACAATGGCCGACACTCTTTCCAAAGTTCGCCTACACTAAAACAAACAGGTTTTGATAATGACACAGAAAGTAGTTTTTTAAATAAGACATATTTCATGAGTATACTGTACATACAGTGAGACTTTATTAATCTGAGGAGAATGGTTTTGTATGTGTGTGTGTGGTTTTTGTGGGGGGTTTTGGGGGGAGTGTTGTGTTTAAATATGTTTTTTGCTTTAAAAAGTCTATATAAAATTCTATAAACAATTTTATTTTGGGGTATTTAATGAATTGATAGATGTCTTATGTAAATTAAAATATAGATAGGTACTATGTCATTCTGTGGCAGGGAGGACAAAGGGACAGTTGCATCCTTAAAAATTATGAAAAAGTGCTATCCAAAATCAATATTATAAAAGAATGTCTAGAAGTGCCTCTTTTACTGACTTGGAGAAGACCTAGTACTGTGGCTTGATTCTTGTTTTTAATGCACCTGTACTAGCTGGCATGCACCTGTACTCACTGGCATGCACCGTTACTAGCTGGAATGCACCGTTACTAGCTGGAATGCACCTGTACTAGCTGGCATGCACTTGTACTAGCTGGCATGCACCGTTACTAGCTGGAATGCACCTGTACTAGCTGGCATGCACCTGTACTAGCTGGCATGCACCTTTACTAGCTGGAATGCACCTGTACTCGCTGGAATGCACCTATACTCGCTGGCATGCACCTGTACTCACTGGCATGCACTGTTACTAGCTGGAATGCACCTGTACTAGCTGGCATGCACCTGTACTAGCTGGCATGCACCTGTACTAGCTGGCATGCACCTTTACTGGCTGGAATGCACCTTTACTGGCTGGCATGCACCTGTACTGGCTGGCATGCACCTGTACTAGCTGGCATAGACCTGTACTAGCTGGCATACACCTGTACTAGTTGGCATGCACCTTTACTAGCTGGCATGCACCTGTACTAGCTGGCATGCACCTGTACTGGCTGGAATGCACCTTTACTGGCTGGCATGCACCTGTACTAGCTGGCATGCACCTGTACTAGCTGGCATACACCTTTACTAGCTGGCATGCACCTGTACTGGCTGGCATGCACCTGTACTGGCTGGCATGCACCTGTACTGGCTGGCATACACCTGTACTAGCTGGAATGCACCTTTACTAGCTGGCATGCATCTGTACTGGCTGGCATACACCTGTACTAGCTGGAATGCACCTTTACTAGCTGGCATGCACCTGTACTGGCTGGCATGCACCTGTACTGGCTGGAATGCACCTGTACTAGCTGGCATGCACCTGTACTAGCTGGCATACACCTGTACTAGCTGGAATGCACCTTTACTAGCTGGCATGCACCTTTACTAGCTGGCATGCACCTGTACTGGCTGGAATGCACCTTTACTGGCTGGCATGCACTTTTACTAGCTGGCATGCACCTGTACTAGCTGGCATGCACCTGTACTAGCTGGCATACACTATACAGTGGTAGTCCTCCTACAGACTGATTTGGAACCATATAAATATTATTGTCATTAAGATCACTTCTCCTTTATAGGCAAATCACCCGACAGTGAGTCATGGCTGCATACCCTCACGGCACTATCATATTCTGATTTTAAAAGAAGTTATAAAGACAATATTTTAACATACATATATTACATTTACTGTTGATCTCAAACTGTTGCCATTATGATACTTACATGAACAGCCTCTAACTTTGCCTTGATTTTTTTGTATTTAAAACAATCAAATTATACATTGTATTTCAATTCTGTTATACATGTTCTACAACATAATTTTATGTGTTGTGTTTCAATCTTTTTAAGCAACTGCATTTTTTTTTTCTGATACTAAAATAGAGATGGTGTAAATGAGTGGACAATCATCACTGTCTGTAATCTCTATAAGCCTAACTGACTGTCTTTCTTAAAATCAATGTCACAGCAACAAGTTGAGGCTACGATGTAACACTGGCCCTCCTAGCAGGCGTACATGTATGTCTGATTATTGGATATTCTGTCTGCTATCACGTGGTGTTCCGCTAATTCATTCTACCTGCTGCAGGTATTGTTTTCAAAATGATTTTATTTCAGTCATTTCAAAGAATGGAAAATGGAAAAAGGAAAATTTAGTTCACCAAACAACTGGGTAATGTGTCAGACTTGTTATTTGTTTGTCTGTTGATTACAGGTATTAGCTGTTTGTGATGTATCACTCTTTAGAAGGAAACCGTGAAAGGGCGTGGTAGCACTTGTTGATCGTGATTGTTTTTCATCGATGATTACAAACTTATTTGATGGTGATGTAGTACTTGTTGATTTATACCATATTGATTATCATACAATATTAATGGCAATGGGTAGGTAATAAATATTAGTTGTATTATTTATTCGGCAATGATAATGTATTGGTTATTCTTAAAGACAAATTCATTTTATCAATATTTATTTAAAAGTGGTGGGTGTAAATGTTTTGTATAATTTGTGTTGTAGCAAAGCCTGTGTATTGCAAATTAACCACATGTTACACTAACACAGTGTTCGAAATAAGAACTTGTCTGTTTGTCCTGACAAGTGAAAATCTGCTCAGACAAGCAAAAACTACCCCAGTAATTGTCCAGTGGACAAGTGAAAATGTTCAATGCAGTTTCATTTTGAGCAATCAAAAACATTGTCCTTGCACTTGACTAAAACAAACGAGTTATTTGTACAAGTGAAAATATTGGTGGACAAGTAGACTTGTAGATGTACTAGTGGAAATGTCTGCTTATTTTTATCACTGTAACATATTGCAACTTATCCACATATTAAAGTAATGTATCGAAAATTATTCACATATTAAACTAATGTATTGCAAATTATCCACATATTAGTCTAATGTATTGCAATGTATCCACACATTAAGCTAACGTATTGCAAATTATTCAAATATTAAAATAACATTTTGAAAATTATTCAGATGTTAAACTAATGTATTGCAAATTATCCACACATTAAACTAACATATTGCAAATTATCCACATATTAAACTAACATATTGCAAATTATCCACATATTAAACTAAGGTATTACAAATTATCCGAGGGCTCACACGAGCGGGTGAAGTGAGTGCAAACTTCACTTTGATTAGCTACGCTTTGCCGTGCCAGTCACGGTAAGGCGAAATCGGTGTCGCTTTTTAAAAATAGTGACTACTTGCATTGTACACATTCACGGATGAATGGTGAATAACTTGAGGAACACCTATTCATAAATAATAATTAGGTGTTACGTGTCAAAGTTTCATGCAACACTGGCATGTGACAGACTCACAATTAGGCGGTCTAGCACAGACAACACGCGTAGTCCTACATGTGCTACTGACTGTTGAAGCATGTAACTTTAATTCTGTTGTCAGCCATGTGTACGGGAAACATTTACTGACCAGAGTATGTTACTTCTGTTTTTATTTACAATTAAATACCGGGGCCATTCAAGAATTACGTAACGTGCACTCTTGGAGAGGGGAATCATGGGATGTGTGACAAAGTTACGCAACATAATTTTAATTCATAAAGTAAAATGCAACCTGCCATGGTCATTTTGTTTTAACAGATATGTATTCTTAAAGACCCCAAAGTAAAATACAAAAGGGAAATCTCGCAATCACCATGACATTGCCAGAGACATGAGGGCATGAAATGTTGACAAGCATTATGTAATATTATTGCAGGAGTGGGGGTGGTGTCACGGTCACAAAATATTACACGAGGGAGAGGGGTATTAAAAATGCAAGATTTTGCATTATGTATTGTTGAATGGCAACAAAGATCAACAAAGAACCATTCAACATTAACATATTGCAGAGTAATGCATTTGTTTTTACCCCAATTGTTAACGACCCTCTCCCCTCCCATAAGGAATATTCAGTAATGTAAGGGCAACCAAATGTAAATGTATTTGAATATTTTATTTGCTGTCCATGGAGAGAGCTGGAGGGCAAGCCTAAATAAAAAATACCAGGTAATAATGCAAACTTTTAAAAAATGCCCATAGATTATGAATGAACATCCCATTCATTAATGTGGATAACATATTGCAAATTATACACATATTAAACTAACATATTGCAAATTATCCACATATTAAACTAAGGTATTGCAAATTATCCACATATTAAACTAAGGTATTGCAAATTATCCACATATTAAACTAATGTATTCCAAATTATCCACATATTAAACTAATGTATTGCAAATTATCCACATATTAAACTAAGGTATTCTAAATTATCCACATATTAAACTAAGGTATTGCAAATTATCCACATATTAAACTAAGGTATTGCAAATTATCCACATATTAAACTAAGGTATCCCAAATTATCCACATATTAAACTAAGGTATTCCAAATTATCCACATATTAAACTAAGTTATTGCAAATTATCCACATATTAAACTAATGTATTCCAAATTATCCACATATTAAACTAATGTATTGCAAATTATCCACATATTAAACTAATGTATTCTAAATTATCCACATATTAAACTAAGGTATTGCAAATTATCCTCATATTAAAGTAATGTATTCCAAATTATCCACATATTAAACTAAGGTATTGCAGTCCACATATTAAACTAATGTATTCCAAATTATCCACATATTAAATTAATGTATTCCAGATTATCCACATATTAAACTAAGGTATTGCAGTCCACATATTAAACTAATGTTAATGCCTCCTTCTCCCCTCCTCATTTGTGACATGGTCACCACCATAGGATATAGCTCTGGTAGAGTTCTCACCTGCTATTTGTTATGTCACAGGATCAAACACCCTCATGGTGCACTAGCTGGAATGAGAAATAACCCAGTGGGCCTCCCCAGCAGGGATCAATCCCAAACTGACTATGCATCATGCGACCGCTTTACCATTGCACTACGTCCCACCTGATCTTTCAACCAAGCAAGTATTAAAATATACACATTTGATACTAAGTAGCCAGCAATAGAAATAAGAAGACATTTTCACTAGTCCACCAGACAAGCACAGCTAGAAATCTACTTGTCTGCCAATATATTTCACTTGTCCAAATAAATGGTTTGTTTTATTCAAGTCCAAGGACAATGCTTTTGATTGCTCAAATTGAAACTGCAATGAACATTTTCACTTGTCCATTGGACAATCATTGAGGTACATTTTGCTTATCTGAGTATATTTTAACTTGTCAGGACATAAGGCTGGTACAGGGTTCAAAGCCCGGTGCCAGCATCCACACAGAGCATTTTTTAATGACTCATTGGGTAGGTGTAAGACCACTACACCCTCTTCTCTCTCACTATCAACTAACAATTAACAACGAACCTACTATCCTGGACAGACAGTCCAGATAGCTGAGGTGTGTGCCCAGGATAGTGTGCTTGAACCTTAATTGGATATAAACCCGAAAATAAGTTAAAATGAATGTCAGGTCAAACAGACAAGTGTTTATTTTTAATACTGACAGCCATACTTTAAAAACGTGCTGAGGTGAATAAAAAATATTCTTTTCTGTTGTAAAGTCTTTGTTACCACAGCAAGCATTCTTTGGTTACTAAACAATCATCATAGGCATCAGAAGTTGGAGCAGGGGGCACAGCTCCCACCCCACCCCCAACTTTGGCCTTCCCTCAAATGAAAAGTGATTCAATATAACTAGTCATCCATCTTTTGACATTTTCACTCATGACTGGTCGACAATAAAAGTAACAATAATAATTGGCCGGGTGTTTTATTCTGCTAGTGACTCATTGCAACACGACAGAGGGTCTCGGTTAACCAATTACCAGCCACTCAAAGTAAGTAAACCTTCGTTTCGTCAATCAAATACCTGTCCCTGTGCCCACCTGTTGATTCTAGGGGAAGATGAGTCCACTGAGAAGCAGGTGAGAACAGGTAGGAAATGAAGCCCAGCTCGTAGTGCTAGGTGTTGTCTAACTCACTGGTGTAAGAGTGTGGGTGGCACTGGCTCACAGGTGTAAGTCGTTACAGGTAAACACCATTTGCAGCTTGAAAAGGTAAGATCACACTACATGCAAAAGGTAAAGTTTGTTTTGTTTAATGACACAACCAGAACACATTGATTAAGTAATCAGCGGCTATTGGGTGTCAAACATTTGGTAATTCTGACACGTAGTTTTTCAAAGAAAACACACAACATTTTTCAGTTAGCAGCAAGGAATCTTTTATATTCATTTCCCCACAGACAGGACAGCACATACCACAACTTTTGATATGCCAGTCATGAGGCATCAGTCCATCCAGGCGTAAAAGTAAACATTGATTAGTCTTTAGGACCAGGAATGTGAAATGTAATTTAATGTCTGTTTACTAGTTATTTAAGACTTTTTATTAAAAAACAAAACAAAAAAACTTCTATCCCTAAAGTGTCCCTTAATTAAGTGTGTAAGTATTTGCATGTGCAGGTGCGTCGTGTCTTCAAAATGTAAGCTGGCTGTAAGTAAACAGACTGGCTTTGGGTATTGGGGATGTAAAACATACTTAAATGCATGTTCTGTTTATATTAAGGGTTGTTTCTTTTTCTTTTCATGTAATACAAAGATGATCCATGTCAACGGGTAAGCATGACTTGTATACATGATTAAGCAATAAAAATATAATACATTGCTTTAAACTTGCAATATGTGCTCTGTTTGTAAAATACCATACCAAATGTCAATTTTTTTATTAATTGTCTTTTTTTTTCTCATTCTTTTTGGTAAATAAACTATTATCTTACACAAACAGACAAAGATGGTTGAAAAGTAACTTTTTTATTCGACCCATTTTATCTGAAAATCACTATTATCTTACACAAACAGACAGAGATGGTTGAAAAGTAACAATTTTTATTCGACCCATTTTATCTGAAATAAACTACACTATTATATTTACTGAGGACAGGATGTAGCCCAGTGGTATAGCACTTGCCTGATACGCAGTCGGTCTGGGATCGATCCTCGTCGGTGGGCCCTTGTTCCAGCCAGTGCACCACGACTGTTATATCAAAGACCATGGTATGTGCTATCCTGTCTGTGGGATGGTGCATATAAAAGATCCCTTGCTGCATTTGGAAAATTGTAGCGGGTTTCCTCTCTAAGACTATATTTTGAAATTACCAAATGTTTGACATCCAATAGCCGATGATTAATAAATTACCAAATGTTTGACATCCAATAGCCGATGATTAATAAATTACCAAATGTTTGACATCCAATAGCCGATGATTAATAAATTACCAAATGTTTGACATCCAATAGCCGATGATTAATAAATCAATGTGCTCTAATATTTGCCATGTTTGTTTCATGTGTTAAATACCATTTAATACTACAAATACCATTTAAAACTACAAATACCATTTAATACTACAAATACCATTTAATACTACAAATTAACAATAAATGTGTTACATGTACATGTATATATTGTCTGATAACCTCACAGCACCAACTCACATTAATATGACATCATATATTAACAGTAACATCATACTCATATTACCTGTGACATCATACTCTTTAAGTGCAATCATTTTTCATGGGAGAACTGTGTCCTGTATACTTAAGAATTAGAGAGAAACATTTATTATATAACATGCAGTGAAATATCTGGAAATATCATTGAAATAAAAGTGTTATCAGTCACTCGGTGACACTTTAGAGTGACAATTTAACTATTTGACTCTAAAATGTGTTATTGTCACTGTAGAAAGTGTTATCTTCACTGTAATAAAAAACATGAAATATCCTCTATATATTGGAGATCCCTTTTGAGACTTGTGATTGGTTGCTCTACAGAAATTTTGCCACAGCCAAACGATCCAATGAGACAAACATGATTGAAATTTAATGCTCTGTGGCACATAAATTAACCTAAAATTGATTGATCTGTGACACATAAATTAACTTAAAGTGCAAGTGCTGTAAATACGTTTTGATTGAAAAGGACATTTAAATTGATTTTAAACCTGGTTTTGGGAGAAATGTAAGCAATAGACTAAGACATTTGTGTCCGTTGGATACCACTTATTTTAAAGCTTCTTGTTCAAAAATGTATCCAACTTGCTTTCGCTTAATAGATACATTATGAAGCAACTTATAAGAAATGGTATCTAATATTTGGCCATTCATGTAGTATTCTTTCTATATAAGCTTATAAAATGTTCCTTCCACATTAAATTCTCCATATATTAGACCATATACCTATACGGTAGTTGTGCACTTACGGGGATCTTGGGGGTGGGACGTAGCTCAGTGGTAAAAGCGCTCGCCTGATGTGTGGTCAGTCTAGGATCGATCCCCATCGTTTGGTCCATTGGGCTATTTCTCATTTCAGCCAGTGCACCATGACTGGTGTATCAAAAGCTGTGGTATGTGTTATCCTGTCTGTTGGATGGTGCATATAAAAAATCCCTTGCTACTGATGGAAAAATGTAGCGGGTTTCCTCTCTAAGACTACATGAATATGTTAGAATTACCAAATGTTTGACGTCGAATAGCCGATGATTAATAAATCAGTGTGCTCTAGTTGTGTCATTAAACAAAACAAACTTTAACTTTATCTTTAAGGGGATCTTAGTGCTAAGATTGCTTTGTGGAACCGGATCCAATCCTTTAAACAGCAAAATATGCTTAAATTGCAATTTTTATTAAAGCTGCACCCTTCGGTTTTTTGGTAAAGTAAACTACTACAGCTTTTTTTTACCTTTAACTTGTAAGATTTCATTTAACTGATCAAGTCTGACAAATCTAATGTGTGTCTGCTCCTCCTGGTGTTTGTAGGAGCTAAACCTTAGTTTTATGTCAACACGAAATGTCATGTACCTCCGAAACTAGGACCAGCAGCCAGTTTATTCATTCACCTCTTTCAAGCAGCCACCTGTCCAAAGAGACCTTTTCTTTTTTGTTCTTTATGGGATCTAGCCTGGTGAGTAGAAAGCTTGCCAGAGATGCTGGGCTTGTTGGGTCAAATCCCTTCGGTGGACCCATTCTGATTGTGTATTTGTTCACCCCACCAGGCCACCATGACTGGTATATCAAAGGCCATGGTATGTGCTGTCTTGTGTAGGAAAATGAATGAATATTTAACAACACTCAGGTACAAAACTATACATCAGCTATTGGTGTCAAACACACGCAAGCATATAAATACATTACATTTTATATATATATATATATATATATATATATATATATATATATATATATATATATGTATATATATATATATACAGTCAAACTTCGATCACTCCACCTTCGATCTGTCGAAAACTTTGATCTCTCGATCTGAAGTGACGGTCCCGGCCGAGTTGCTATACAAACTAGTAATAACAACCTTCGAAAACTCAAACTTCGAAAACTCGATAACCTCGATCTCTCTACCTAATTCTTTGGTCCCGCCATAAAGATTTAATAGGGTATGCACCTCTAAAACTTGTCGCATGTGGATTGATCAAACAGTCGTTGCCGATAGTATTTTAAAGACGGATGTGTTGTCAATCATGTCAAACAAGCAAAGCGCACCTGTCTCAGGTGGTCTTGACTGTCAAGGATTAGGGTGATAATTACAAAATAATAGATCGCCGACTAAGTGGAATGAAATGATCATATGTTTAGTGTTCGTCCGTGGCGGAGAGCCTCGCTACGTAATACTTAATTACAGACATAGTCTGGTTAACATCAAAGAGCATTTGTAATAATTGATAACACTGTTTGTTTTTGCTCTCAAAGGCGTGAATTGTGTCAAACTTTAGCTTTTCTATCTATGTATTTGTTAATGTTTATCAATTACCAGTCATTTAGTTATTGATACATCACAGATTGAGAAGTCTGGGGAAGGACCCGGTAATGTGGGGTTTGCCAAATCGGTTTTAAAAAGTTCTGCTTTCTTATCATCCAAGCAATCTTGTGTAGGGCCAAGAAATGGAAGGTTGGTGGCCAGATTGGAGAAAGAAAGTAGAGGTGCAAAGCATAAATAATTTTGTGTAAAACAAATGTACTTATAGTGTTATTAGGCATCCAGCATTCTATTTGTTAGTTATGTTCCGCCATGTTTTGACATCTGTAAAGTAAGTCAACGTTACGTTTTGTTATTTATATATGTATGTAAATGCCTTCTTTTTTCCTTTTTTCTGTCAATAAATACATGTAGCCTATATGCCCAAGCATATATTTCAAATTCATCTGGGTGATCTTTTTTGTTTTATTTACTTATTTTTACAATATGCGCTAAATTAATGTATGACAGGCATCGAAGATGCCAACAGCTGGGGTGGGGTGGGGTGAGGTTTCTGATATATTAATTCGCCTTTCAACTGGAGATGCGTAGTTTTTAGAATTCAGAGGTATGCGTCGAACCGCACGCTTCTTACCATATTAAGCGAAATAAACCAGTTGCAATGCAGTTTCAAATTTGAACTCTTATATATTAATTTCGAAAACTCAAACTCCCTGAAACTATTTCCTCATTCCCTTCAAGATCGAGTTATTGAAGTTTGACTGTATATAATATATAATTGTGTCAAACTGGAGTAAAGAACAGTGGAATGTCTGTAGGAAATTGCATATAAAAGATCCCTTGCTGCTAAGACTATCAAAATTACCAAATGTTTGACATCCAGTAGCTGCTGGTTAAAAAACCCATGTGATCTAGTGGTGTCATTAAACAAAACAAACTTTAACTTTTCTTCTTCATGTGTCTGTTTAAAACAGGATGGACTGTATTTCTATAAACAGGTACAGCCATGATGAATCATAAGGCTTGGAGCAGATGATATACACATATATTGCACAACAGGTGGAATTTTGACTGTCAGGTTTAAACATATTTTATGTCACTCATTAACAACAAGGGATTGCTGAACAAGCTCACAGAGACTGTGATATTAGTGCCACTCCCACCACAGCAATATTATAATAGAAATAGAGATTATTATACAAGCTTGTGTGTCATACTGAGATTATGAAACGAGTGTCGGGATTCTTGTATCGCCTGAGCGAGATTGAGGATAATACACAAATCCTGACACGAGTTTTGTAAAATCATTATGATTCACATGTGACTGTAATCATTTCTTTATTATCCATATTATCTATAATATTTTTTTTTATGAGTAACAAGGACCATTTAAAAACATTTCAAATGTAACTAGGACTAGGAGACGACAACACGACATCATTTTAGTAAAACATTATACAGAGATAAGACTGGGGAAGCCGCATTAAGTTATGATATCGCTTCCTAAAATTATGTCATTATTTGTGCACGTAAAATCAATACTGGTTATATTTCTCTGTATATCTTGAACTATGTGGATAATAAACTTTTTTATCTTCTTTGATTATACCAGTTTATGATGATACTATCCACAATAAAGCTAGTTTTGCTTATTCCTAGTAACAACACAATTTAGTATTTGTTGTAAATGTTATTTTTATCAAAAATGGTTCATTATTGTTATTTGAATTAAAATGTTTGAATGTGCATGCATAAACATGTTAAAATGTAGCAGTTTGTACCTAAGCAAATAGTGGCCTGCAAGAACCTGCCAAAACTGATCCATGGGCATCCCTTCCCATTCATTTAAAAAGGCCAAACCAATGTCACTTTTAAAAAAATAAAGGTAATGTAGGAAATGCCTGAAACTATTATTTTCTGTGATGAGGTTCTTGCCATGTACTGTTTGTGTTTAAAACAATAATAAAACTTCTCTCCCTCATACTTGTTTTGAAGATAAAAGGAAATAAACTAAAAAACATTTTAACTTGTCCTTATTAAAAATAATTGTATTTATTTAAGACAGGTATGGAACGTTAATTAACAACATGGAAAAGTATCCATATATAAGTGATTTATCAATTCAATTTCTTTTTATTAGATGATAAGTCATTTTGTATTTTAAGACTTAATCTATGCAATATGATTGTACTTTATAAACAAACTTGTTTACACTGCATTTTTAAAAAAAATGTTATTTGAGTTGATATGGGTTTAAAACTCATTTTTAAATTGCATGCCAATTTATCAGTTCCCTTTTGTAACAAATGGACTATAAATTTATAAGATGATTTAAACAATAAAGAGACTTATTAAGAGTTCAATTTGTGCTGTATTAGATGATTATTAACTTTATGAAAAAAGTGATACTTCCATTTGTTTAACACCACCACTAGCACCGTGATTCATCAATCACTGGCTGTTGAATGTCTTTGTTATCTTTACACATCAAGAACACTAGTGGGGTGTCACGATACACAGCTGCATCGATGCATCATGATACTACCGCTGACAATATTATCATACACGATACACTTGCTTGTGTATCGATTCATATTTTGACCATTTCTATATATTTATCCCATATTCATTTACAAACACCAATTTGTACTGGTATGTACTTATATGACAAGTTATTTCTCAGCACAGAATAATATGTTACTGCTGATGTCAGTGTATCTATGATGTGGAATTTATGGATCATAACTGTTTTAGTTTCAAATTTTTATTTTTTATTTTTAAATCATTTCACCCAAGCTTCAAATTCTTGTTTTACTGGGAAAACATTATGAATCAGGTATCATGGTACATATCGTATCGTGGGTTATGTATCGTGATATGTATCATATCGTGGGTTATGTATCGTGATATGTATCGTATCGTGGGTTATGTATTGTGATATGTATCGTATCGCGGGTTATGTGTCATGATATGTATCGTATCGTGGGTTATGTATCGTGATATGTATCGTATCGTTGGTTATGTATTGTGATATGTATCGTATCGTGGGTTATGTATCGTGATATGTATCGTATCGTTGGTTATGTATTGTGATATGTATCGTATCGTGGGTTATGAATCGTGATATGTATCGTATCATGGGTTATGTATCATGATATGTATCGTATCGTGGGTTATGTATTGTGATATGTATCGTATCGTGGGTTATGTATCATGATATGTATCGTATCGTGGGTTATGTATTGTGATATGTATCGTATCGTGGGTTATGTATTGTGATATGTATCGTATCGCGGGTTATGTATCATGATATGTATCGTATCGTGGGTTATGTATTGTGATATGTATCGTATCGTGGGTTATGTATCATGATATGTACAGTATCGTGGGTTATGTATCGTGATATGTATTGTATCGCAAGGTAGGTGTATATCATGACCGTCTAGTAGGGCCCTCATGAAATAATTTTACTTTATCATTCATTAAAGCTTGTGATAAAAGAAAATCCTGCGGCTGCACAGTGGTAAGTCTGTATTTACGAGGAATCCTAATTATCGCTCGTCATCAGCCTCAGACATAGTAACAGGTGACTGGCACTACTTTAGGATTGTTGTCATGTGATGGCATTTTGTGTCTTACCGGGATTATCACCCGGGTTTAGTTTATCAATACAGTTCTGAGCAGCTTGGAGATTTCTTAGCTGACCATAGACACGCAATGGCTTCAGGGATTTATCCAGGATTTTTCAGCAGGGTCCCATTGCTGATGGGATTGGGAAAATTAGCACAATTTAATCAAAATTTGGATTTTTATTTAAGCAATTGAATGATCGAATGAATCATTGTTAAACTAAATTAACAAAAAAGACATGATTACAAGAATATTTAATTGAATCAAATTGGGAATGTTCAGTGACACTTGGTTTTGGTAAGGGGCCTATGTTTGGTACCACAGAACATCTGGATAAATCTCTGGGCTTACTGCAGCTTAGTACCAGGGAGAGAAAATGTAACATATGTGGATGATAAGTCAGATGATCACATTTTTCTCACATCTTTAAAGGGTTTGCTGCCACTGATGTTTTTTTATTAAGAGAGATTCTTTAACCTCTAAAATTACATATTAAATAATTTTCTTGTTAAAAAAAATAAGTGTGTATATTCAGTATATTTATTGTGAATGAAGCTAAAACAAGGGTGACTCTCCATCACTCTTTTAAGGCTAGTTCAAGCAGAGTGATACTTAGCTCCCATTAACATGTGAATTTATATGGAATCAGTGTGGTAATGTCTTAAATGGCTCTCCACAATCCAAGTTAACGTGAATTTATATGGAATCAGTGTGGTAATATCTTAAATGGCTCTCCACAATCCAAGTTAACGTGAATTTATATGGAATCAGTGTGGTAATATCTTAAATGGCTCTCCACAATCCAAGTTAACGTGAATTTATATGGAATCAGTGTGGTAAGAAACTTAAATGGCTCTCCACAATCCAAGTTAACGTGAATTTATATGGAATCAGTGTGGTAATATCTTAAATGGCTCTCCACAATCCAAGTTAACGTGAATTTATATGGAATCAGTGTGGTAATATCTTGAATGGCTCTCCACAATCCAAGTTAACGTGTGAATTTATATGGAATCAGTGTGGTAATATCTTAAATGGCTCTCCACAATCCAAGTTAACGTGAATTTATATGGAATCAGTGTGGTAATATCTTAAATGGCTCTCCATAATCCAAGTTAACATGAATTTATATGGAATCAGTGTGGTAATATCTTAAATGGCTCTCCACAATCCAAGTTAACGTGAATTTATATGGAATCAGTGTGGTAATATCTTAAATAATGGCTCTCCATAATCCAAGTTAACGTGAATTTATATGGAATCAGTGTGGTAATATCTTAAATAATGGCTCTCCATAATCCAAGTTAACGTGAATTTATATGGAATCAGTGTGGTAATATCTTAAATAATGGCTCTCCACAATCCAAGTTAACGTGAATTTATATGGAATCAGTGTGGTAATACCTTAAATAATGGCTCTCCATAATCCAAGTTAATGTGAATTTATATGGAATCAGTGTGGTAATATCTTAAATGGCTCTCCACAATCCAAGTTAACATGAATTTATATGGAATCAGTGTGGTAATATCTTAAATGGCTCTCCACAATCCAAGTTAACGTGAATTTATATGGAATCAGTGTGGTAATATCTTAAATGGCTCTCCATAATCCAAGTTAACATGAATTTATATGGAATCAGTGTGGTAATATCTTAAATGGCTCTCCACAATCCAAGTTAACGTGAATTTATATGGAATCAGTGTGGTAATATCTTAAATGGCTCTCCACAATCCAAGTTAATGTGTGAATTTATATGGAATCAGTGTGGTAATATCTTAAATGGCTCTCCACAATCCAAGTTAACGTGAATTTATATGGAATCAGTGTGGTAATATCTTAAATGGCTCTCCACAATCCAAGTTAACGTGAATTTATATGGAATCAGTGTGGTAATATCTTAAATGACTCTCCACAATCCAAGTTAACGTGAATTTATATGGAATCAGTGTGGTAATATCTTGAATGGCTCACCATAATCCAAGTTAACGTGTGAATTTATATGGAATCAGTGTGGTAATATCTTAAATGGCTCTCCATAATCCAAGTTAACGTGAATTTATATGGAATCAGTGTGGTAATACCTTAAATAATGGCTCTCCATAATCCAAGTTAACGTGAATTTATATGGAATCAGTGTGGTAATATCTTAAATGGCTCTCCATAATCCAAGTTAACATGAATTTATATGGAATCAGTGTGGTAATACCTTAAATAGCTCTCCATAATCCAAGTTAACGTGAATTTATATGGAATCAGTGTGGTAATATCTTAAATGGCTCACCATAATCCAAGTTAATGTGTGAATTTATATGGAATCAGTGTGGTAATATCTTAAATGGCTCTCCACAATCCAAGTTAACGTGAATTTATATGGAATCAGTGTGGTAATATCTTAAATGGCTCTCCATAATCCAAGTTAATGTGTGAATTTATATGGAATCAGTGTGGTAATACCTTAAATAATGGCTCTCCATAATCCAAGTTAACGTGAATTTATATGGAATCAGTGTGGTAATACCTTAAATAGCTCTCCATAATCCAAGTTAACGTGAATTTATATGGAATCAGTGTGGTAATATCTTAAATGGCTCTCCATAATCCAAGTTAACATGAATTTATATGGAATCAGTGTGGTAATACCTTAAATAGCTCTCCATAATCCAAGTTAACGTGAATTTATATGGAATCAGTGTGGTAATATCTTAAATGGCTCTCCATAATCCAAGTTAAGGGAGCAACTAATCACTCCCCTCAGTTTTTTACATGATGAGGCCTGCATATGTATGAAATTTGTTGAATGTAAAATCTAGTTTGGGCAACTATAAACATTAGGATAATGAGAAACACATAGAATTCAAAACAAAAAAGGTTTTATGAAATTTTAGTAATTATAAAAGCTCTAATAGTTAGAAATATGTTATAATGGCAGGACACTCTTTTAAAACCAGAGAGGGGTGGGACTTAGTGCTTGATGTGTGGTCGGTCTATGATCGATCCCTATGTTATAATGGTAGAGAGGGGTGGGACTTAGTGCTTGATGTGTGGTCGGTCTATGATCGATCCCTGTCAGTAAATATGTTATAATGGTAGAGAGGGGTGGGACTTAGTGCTTGATGTGTGGTCGGTCTATGATCGATCCCTGTCAGTAAATATGTTATAATGGTAGAGAGGGGTGGGACTTAGTGCTTGATGTGTGGTCGGTCTATGATCGATCCCTGTCAGGCCCATTGGGCTATTTCTCATTTCAGCCAGTCCTTCACAACTGGTGCAATAAAGGCCATGGTATGTACTATCCTCTGTGGGATGCTGCATATAAATGATACCATGCTGCTAATCAGAAAGAGAAGCCATTTGTGTGGCAGCAGCGGGTTTCCTCTCTCATTATCTGTGTGGTCCTCAACCATATGTCCAATGCCATATACCTGTTATTAAAATGTTTTGAATACGGATATAACAATATACTCGAATATTTGGTGCAACCATTCTCGCAATTTTTGAGACCTGTGATTCGATTGTTCTTACAATGTTTCGACCGATTTTGTAATAGATCAAGCACATAGACCAATTTTTTTTTTTATTCAACCCATTGGACTGATACCCTATAACACTGTTACCTTTTTAAAATATTGCTTTTCCTTTTTGCAAAACCTTTTCACTTTTATATTCATATTCGTGATATGTATTGTATTCGCCACCATGTGTATTCGTTACACACCTAGTTTTGAATGCATCATTAAATGGTTTTTAACATTCATTCCTTCCTTTAATACCACAGAACAGTAAGTTAGAAAATCAAATTTTTCTCATATCCTTAATACCACAGAACAGTAAGTTAGAAAATCAAATTTTTCTCATATCCTTAATACCACAGAACAGTAAGTTAGAAAATCAAGTTTTTCTCATATCCTTAATACCACAGAACAGTAAGTTAGAAAATCAAGTTTTTTTCATATCCTTAATACCACAGAACAGTAAGTTAGAAAATCAAGTTTTTCTCATATCCTTAATACCACAGAACAGTAAGTTAGAAAATTAAGTTTTTCTCATATCCTTAATAGCATATTCAGGGATAGGACATAACTCAGTGGCAAAACACTTTCCAGATGTTCAGTCAGTCTAGGACAATCCCCATTGGTGTGGACTATTGGAAAAATGTAGCGGGTTTCCTCTAAGACTATATGTCAAATCACCAAATGTTTGACATCCAATAGCCGATGATTAATAAATCAAGTAAAAAAGTCTGTATTTGACTCACGTCATTTGGACCTGTGAGATGACTCAGTGTCAACTATCAGCAACTATAGAAAGGCTCTAATGTCCATGGTTTAAAAAAACTACAATTGACATTGGTTTTGTTTAACAACACCACTAGAACACATTAATTTATTAATCTTTAACTATTGGATGTCAAACATTTGGTAATATTTTGACATATAGTCTTAGAGAGGAAACACGCTAAATCTTTCCATTAATCACAAAGGATCTTTTATAAGCATCATCCCACAGACAGGATAACACATACCACAGCCTTTGATATAGCAGTCATGGCATACTGGTTCAAACGAGAAATAGCCCAATGGGCCCTCTGATGGGGATTAATCACAGATCGACCACAGATCAAGCCAGAGCATTACCACTGGGAATCAAAAAGAATCGGCTAAACACAGGATTTTTAATTCATTTTAATTCTGTTTCTGACGTTACATTAGGCCAAATGACATTCCTTGCCCCGTCCTTTAACAGACCCTGAATAGACGTATTTTCTTGGATAACAAACTGCAGAGTTTCAGTCTTATGTCATCAAATTGAAGTGCATCTTGGCAGCTGTAAAATGTTCCATACAGACAGCAGATAAACAGTTGATCTCAGGAAGGGTTTATCTTACCCACACAGGCCAGCAGGAAGAAATTCACAAAATTTCCGGGACAAACATCATTTGGACTTTGATGTGTCACCGTCTGGGCCACACTCCATCACGGTTTTAGAAACAGCATTCAAGTGTCAACGTTCTGAAAATGGGCAAATTTAGGTGTTTTGTAAACAGTTATATTCTTTGGCATTTGTTACAGTAACCCAACTCATAGCATAAGTTAGTACTTTATGAAAGGTATTTGGTCCTCTTACATCAATGTATTTTTAGCTAAAATATAGTTTGTTGTTTTTGTTTTCCATATCTGGCTGTATGATATGTTTTTCTGAGTGCATAATCAGCTACTTGATGTCGAACATTTATTAATTCTAACATAATCATAGCAAAAACTCACTATATCTTTCCATTTGCAACAATGGATCTTTATATGCACTTTCCTACAGGCAAGACAGTATATAGCATGGCCTATGATATACCAGTCAGGGGTATTGGGATTAAAAAAATAACAAAATAAAAATTGTGTGTGTGTGTGTGTGTGTGTGTGTGTGTGTGTGTGTGTGTGTGTGTGTGTGTATATATATATATATACTGAACAAAATAAGAAACTTCCGCTAACTTTGCTTGAACATAACTTGATGAAAACAAACCGGGGGAATAATTGTTATGTATGCGTTTAAAGAGTGTTCCATGATGCATCGTTTGGTGCAAAAATCATGGCCATGGGTTAACAGAAACTGGGAGAAATTTTGACCAAGTGTGGTAGGGGATAAAAAAAAAAAAACCCACTTAATAACGGGTATGACCACCTCTTGAATTGACCACTGCAGTGCATCGCAGGCGCATAGAATTGACTAAAGTGTTGATTTCTGCCTGTGGAATACTGTTCCATTCCTGAATGAGCGCTTGACGAAGTTTGTTGACATTAGTGGGTGGGTTGGGACGACACCTCAATCGTCTGTCCAGACTATCCCAGACATGCTCGATGGGGTTGAGATCAGGACTTTTAGCAGGCCAGTCATCAATGAAATTAATGTTATTTGTCCTAAGAAAATTTACAGTGTCTCTAGCTGTATGAGAGGTGGCATTATCATGCTGAAAAATTGAGATGTTGGCGTTGTTATGGAACAGAGGAATGACGTGATGAGCGAGAATGTCATCGTGGTAATGTTGAGCATTTAAATTGCCATCAATGACGACTAGTGGTGAACGATAACCATGGGCAATGGCTGCCCAGACCATGACACAACCCCCACCCCCGAAACGATCTCGTTCAAGAACACAACAGTCAGCATAGCGCTCATTTCTCCTATGGTAGACGTGCACCCTGCCATCACCACATTGTAAAGAAAATCTGGATTCATCTGAAAAAAGAACGGTATTCCAGCGTCGCCATATCCAACGAGTGTGTACACGTGCCCAATTAAGACGATTTAGACAATGACGTTGCGTTAAAACGCATCTGACGTAAGGATGTCATGCATGCAGATGATTACGAACAGTTTGCCCACTGATTTGGTTATTATGAAGCCCAGGTGTGTTAGCAGCAGTAGCAGTGGCAGTTTGGAATCGATTGCGCAAATGCGCGTTCGTGATATAGCGGTCTTGACCACGCGTTGTAACAGGCAGACGTCCACGAAGTGGCAAGTCGTTAGTGCTTCCTGTCATTCGAAATCTTACGCAAAGATTTCGTATCGCTCGACTAGAACTCCCAACATGTCTTGCAACGTCTTCTGTCGACATGCCAGCATCAAATGCCAATCACCCGTTCGCGTAAATTATTGAGTATTCTTGGCATACTAAAAATGCTACAATGTAAAAAACGTTAATTGTTTTTACAAATTTTGAAGCGTTTTCGTTCACTTGACAACAATGTCAGTAAGACAAGTAAAACAAATTGACCGAATACTACATGGGACATGTCGAACCATGCATGCATGTGCAAATTGAATTTCACGTTGTCGACGATTAACAGTGCAAAAATAATCGATAAAATTCATGAATCCTGATAATACAGCTCAAGGCTAATACTACCTATATAATTTCATTACACAATGAATTCTTTAACACAACAAATACTATATGTACAAATCGGAAGTTTCTTTTTTTGTTCAGTATATATTATTATTATTATTATTATTATTATTATTATTATTATTCCACTGCCCACTTTCCTTTTACTCCTTTGAATTCTCTCTCATTTCTTCCCAATCTGGCAACGTCTATCCTTCAATCTTTTTGCTGTCCACTTCCACATCCCAGTCCTTGTCTCTCCAACCATGGCAGGTGCTTGTCTCTTGTGGCTATCCGTGCCACACACCTATCATTCCCCATCAACCTTTGGCTGTGGGCTTAGTGTGACCATTTCGGAAAGTGTTCAGTGGTTACTTCTAACATGGTTAAAAGGCACTTGTAATCACCTACCATATTCCCCTAGTACCAGCGGTCGTTAGTTAGTGCCATGGGTCAGACCAGCTTTATTAGCAGCAGAGGACAAGGATGCTAGGTAGGTGGGAGGATTGGGATTAGAAAAAATAACCGAGAGAATGGATCCACTGAAGTGATTTGATCCGATAACCCAAGACCCTCTGGGAAGTGATAGAGATAGATTCTACCCCATGTTATTATTAATTTTAAATTGTATTTAAAGGACATGGTATGTACTGTCCTGTCTGTGGGATGGTGCTAATTAATCAAAACGAGTAGCCCATGGAGTGGCGGCAACATGTTTTCTCTTTAATTATTTTTGTGATCCATAACCATATGTCTGATGCCATGTAATTGTAATTAAAATGTGTTGAGTGTGTCGTTAAATAAAACATTTCTTTCTTTCCTACAAATCTACTCGTTTTGTGGGAAATAAATAAAGCAGATTGTCAGAGTCAGTGTGTAAATATGGCAAACTGAAACAGAATGGAAACCACATTACATACATTCAAAGATACGTCATTATTTTCCTAGATAATCTATAAAAATCCTATTTGCTTCCTTTATGACTTTTCCATTAATTTTCCACCTGTTTCTATAGCTCTAGAAATGGGAGTGTAGTTCCATCATATTGTAATTATTTTCTTTTTAGTATTTCAACACAAAAGGTAAAACATTGATTTTAGCATTTATTATTTTTTACATATATGGACTCTGTGTGTAGTGATTATCTCATTGTCTGTATATGTGTGTGTTTGTGTGGTTTGGTACAAAAGCTTTTACATATATGGACTCTGTGTGTAGTGATTATCTCATTGTCTGTATATGTGTGTGTTTGTGTGTGTTTGTGTGTGGTTTGTGTGTGGTTTGTGTGTGTTTGTGTGTGTTTGTGTGTGTTTGTGTGTGTTTGTGTGTGTTTGTGTGTGTTTGTGTGTGTGGTTGTGTGTGTTTGTGTGTGTTTGTGTGTGTTTGTGTGTGTTTGTGTGTGTTTGTGTGTGTTTGTGTGTGTTTGTGTGGTTTGTGTGGTTTGTGTGTGTTTGTGTGTGTTTGTGTGTGTTTGTGTGGTTTGTGTGTATATGTGTGTGTTTGTGTGTGTTTGTGTGTATATGTGTGTGTTTGTGTGTGTTTGTGTGTGTATGTGTGTGTATGTGTGTGTTTGTGTGTGTTTGTGTGTTTGTGTGTGTTTGTGTGTGTTTGTGTGTGTTTGTGTGTGTTTGTGTGTGTATGTGTGTGTATGTGTGTGTTTGTGTGTATATGTGTGTGTTTGTGTGTGTTTGTGTGTGTTTGTGTGTGTTTGTGTGGTTTGGTACAAAAGCTTTTTTTTCCATTACCAAGCACCACCTTGTGTGTAAAAGTACACATGCAAGACAACCTTTTTTTTCTCTTTTTTTTAAAGACAGTTTGCTGCTTGATTAAAAAAAAAAACCCTAGGTGATGAGGCCAAAGTTGTTGTTGTTTTTTGTGCTTTTTTTTGGTGGGGGGGGGGGGGTTTGTGGGGTGTTTTTTTGTGTGTTTTTTTTAAATCTTTATTTTATATAAACCTGCATCACATGTTTTAGAGCATGGGTGTGGATGTTATGGGTAAATGGAAGAGTGAAGCTAATCAGTAATATCATTATCCCATCTGTGATTACTTAAGTACATAATACAGGTTGCACTATAGCAAATAAAAACTCACTGCTCTCAAAGATAATGTATGTTGCTAAAATACTTATTATGCACTATATTAACCAAAATATGACCTATAAATATGAATACTTCAACCCTTCTACCACAAATTTAACTAATGGAAGGAAATGTTTTATTTAATGACACACTCAACACATTTTTATTTATGGTTATATGGCTTCGGACATATGGTTAAGGACCACACAGATGTTGAGAGAGGAAACCCACTTTCGCCACTTCATGTGCTACTCTTTTCGATTAGCAAGGGATCTTTTATATGCACCATCCCACAGACAGGATAACACATACCACAGCCTTTGATATGCCAGTCGTGGTGCACTGGCTGGAGCGAGAAATAGCCCAATGGATCCACTGACGGGGATCGATCCCAGACTGATCGTGCATCAAGTGAACGTTTTACCACTTGGATACGTCCCGTTCAAAATGTTAACTAACGAAAATAGAACCTTTCTTGGCTCATTTTTACAACACAAAGTTTTGATTTTTTTTTTACAGGTACCCCATACAAGTTTAAAGGATAAGGATATTTGACACAGTGATAGTGAATAATATAAGTTGTAGAAGCATCACTAAGGGTTTATGGATTGTTATACCGTCTGTATCTTGCTGACATGTTTAACTAGTAATTAACAATAACAGATTAATGCCAAACTGTAAGGACTACTAACCATCGTTTATATAATGAAACTTTGACTATGCAGAAATGACAGTCATTTTTTGCACCCTTGTAACAAATGAATTTCTGCATCGCACATTAATATAATAACAATAGTCCAATGTTATAGGTGGGGTATAAGAGATTTGACTTTGCCCATGCATGGTATAAGGGTTTTGTCCAAGGCTAAATAACCAATGAAATTCAAATATTTTACATGAAGGCAAGAGAAAAAAACAAATTACATACTGTACGTTTATTGCCCAGATACAAACCTTTATCACCAGTGGCAGGAATGGTGGTTGTAACTGCACTATCAAAAGTTAAGAGCACTTTGAACTTTGACCCAGCTCAATGTTATTTGATTTATTGTTGCTAGTTAGTAAGAGTAATCTTTGTTTCCAGTCACAATGATAATATGTCAAACATCAAATAGCCATCATTCATCATTTCTAATGTACCAGGGTGTTGGTAAATATTCCTTTCCTTTTAAATTTAGCAACAGCACAACACTCATTCATTTTCCACATTAATGTACAACTCATTTTCCTCATTAACGTACAACTCTCATTTTCCTCATTAACGTACAACTCCCATTTTCCTCATTAACATACAACTCATTTTCCTTATTAACATACAACTCATTTTCCTCATTAACATACAACTCTCATTTTCCTCATTAACATACAACTCTCATTTTCCTCATTAACATACAACTCCCCATTTTCCTCATTAACATACAACTCATTTTCCTCATTAACATACAACTCCCCATTTTCCTCATTAACATACAACTCCCATTTTCCTCATTAACATACAACTCCCCATTTTCCTCATTAACATACAACTCTCATTTTCCTCATTAACATACAACTCCCATTTTCCTCATTAACATACAACTCCCCATTTTCCTCATTAACATACAACTCATTTTCCTCATTAACATACAACTCCCCATTTTCCTCATTAACATACAACTCCCATTTTCCTCATTAACATACAACTCCCCATTTTCCTCATTAACATACAACTCTCATTTTCCTCATTAACATACAACTCCCATTTTCCTCATTAACATACAACTCCCCATTTTCCTCATTAACATACAACTCATTTTCCTCATTAACATACAACTCCCATTTTCCTCATTAACATACAACTCCCATTTTCCTTACTAATATACAACTCTCATTTTCCTCATTAATGTACAACTCTCATTTTCCTCATTAATGTACAACTCCCATTTTCCTCATTAACATACAACTCTCATTTTCCTTATTAATATACAACTCTCATTTTCCTCATTAATGTACAACTCTCATTTTCCTTATTAATATACAACTCCCATTTTCCTCATTAATGTACAACTCCCATTTTCCTCATTAACATACAACTCCCATTTTTCTTATTAATATACAACTCTCATTTTCCTCATTAATGTACAACTCTCATTTTCCTCATTAACATACAACTCCCATTTTGCTCATTAGTGTATAACTCCCATTTTCTTTATTAACATACAACTCTCATTTTCCTCATTAACATACAACTCATTTTCCTCATTAACATACAACTCCCATTTTCCTCATTAACATACAACTCATTTTCCCAATCTAATTAAAATTAGCTCCACTATTACATGTGGATCTAACACCAGCCAGTTGGAGCTCATGTCCACCAATCAAAACCTTACTTGCAGAATCCTACCAGTGATTTAAAAATAATTTGAAAACATTCCGAATTATCCTGAGGGTATACGACATGTTTCGTGTGAATTACGAATGTCGTAAAACATGTTTTATTTTATAAAATAAATAATTTGTAATGTAAAACTGAAGACTGATTTAGTTGGGTTTTTTTATAAATAAATAAATAATGTAAATAATGTAAAATTGAAGACTGATAACCCACCCCGTACGTATTGGTATGGTTCGCTGGACTGCGGCCACTAAAATACACTCGCCCGATATTTTTATAATTTGTATGCTCCCAAATAACGTTATAAAAGGCGAAGTGTGATTGGTCAATATTTAAATTATTATTTACAGACGAAATGTTACCTGGACATTGGGGACTACGCAGTGTTGTTAGTTTTAAATCACTGGCAGGATTCTGCAAGTAAGGTTTTGATTGGTGGACATGAGCTCCAACTGGCTGGTGTTGGATCCACATGTAATAGTGGAGCTAATTTTAATTAGATTGCTCATTTTCCTTATTAATATACAACTCTCATTTTCCTCATTAATGTACAACTCTCATTTTCCTCATTAACATACAACTCCCATTTTCCTCATTAATGTACAACTCCCATTTTCCTCATTAGTGTATAACTCCCATTTTCTTTATTAACATACAACTCTCATTTTCCTCATTAACATACAACTCTCATTTTCCTCATTAACATACAACTATCATTTTCCTCATTAGTGTATAACTCCCATTTTCCTCATTAACATACAACTCTCATTTTTCTCATTAATATACAACTCTCATTTTCCTCATTAACGTACAACTCTCATTTTCCTCATTAATGTACAACTCCCATTTTCCTCATTAGTGTATAACTCCCATTTTCTTTATTAACATACAACTCTCATTTTCCTCATTAACATACAACTATCATTTTCCTCATTAACGTACAACTCTCATTTTCCTCATTAATGTACAACTCCCATTTTCCTCATTAGTGTATAACTCCCATTTTCTTTATTAACATACAACTCTCATTTTCCTCATTAACGTACAACTCTCATTTTCCTCATTAACGTACAACTCTTTTTTTCCTCATTAATGTACAACTCCCATTTTCCTCATTAGTGTATAACTCCCATTTTCTTTATTAACATACAACTCTCATTTTCCTCATTAACATACAACTATCATTTTCCTCATTAGTGTATAACTCCCATTTTCTTTATTAACATACAACTCTCATTTTCCTCATTAACATACAACTATCATTTTCCACATTAGTGTATAACTCCCATTTTCTTTATTAACATACAACTCTCATTTTCCTCATTAACATACAACTATAATTTTTCTCATTAACATACAACTCTCATTTTCCTCATTAACATACAACTCTCATTTTCCTCATTAACATACATCTCTCATTTTCCTCTTTAACATACAACTCTCATTTTCCTCATTAACATATAACTCTTATTTTCCTCATTATCATATAACTCTCATTTTCCTCATTAACATATAACTCTCATTTTCCTCATTAACATATAACTCTCATTTTCCTCATTAACATATAACTCTCATTTTCCTCATTAACATATAACTCTCATTTTCCTCATTAACATATAACTCTCATTTTCCTCATTAACATATAACTCTCATTCTCCTCATTAACATATAACTCTCATTTTCCTCATTAACATATAACTCTCATTTTCCTCATTAACATATAACTCTCATTTTCCTCATTAAACATATAACTCTCATTTTCCTCATTAACGTGCAACTCTCATTTTCCTCATTAATGCACGACACTCATTTTCCTCATTAATGTTTTCTGTTGACTTACAACACTGCAGTGAATTGGAGAAATTGTAAGAATGATCTATATCTGGTGACTGAATGAAAGGAAATTAATCTACCGTACATTTGTTTGAGGGAAAACATCTGAGTTAGTTGCACAGAAATCTGTTAATGTTCATCATATTGTATGTAACAACAGATATTATGGATGTACTGATGACAACATTTTTAAAATCAGTTATTGTGATAAACAAGTTGTGTTAGTAATATACCATTTATTTGGTTTTGCTAAGTGGGTTTTTGTTTTGTTTCCATATTGGATACGTGATTGTTAGAAGGAATCAAGCCATTTTGGTATAAAAGTTGAAGTATTTAAGTAGGAATAAATATAATTATACTAACACATCTTCTGTAATACTGGTTAATAATGCATTAGAAATAATAATTTTGAAAAGTACCAGTTGTTAAAAAAAACCCCACAAACAAGTACTACTTTTTAAAAAATGAAACAGTTCTTTGGGTTTTGTTCCATTTTGGAAGTGTTTGGGGTTTTTAGAGAATAATCATTTGTAATGCAATCTGGATTATTATTAGTCTTCTACTGGTCCAACCGGAGGGGACTATAGATTTCATCTCCGTCTGTCTGTCTGTCCATCTGTCCCACATATAGTTTTCCAGATGTTTCTTTTTTTTTAGAAAACCTTGAGATATTGAGCTGACATTTTGTATATAGCTTTATCATATACTGTTACAGATCAAGTTTCACTTTCATAGTGATTTACCTATTTTTGACAGAGTTATGGCCCTTGAACTTAGGAGATGTGAAACATTGTTTTCCACACATTTTTTCAGAAGGCCTTGAGATATTGACCTGAAATTTTGTATATACACATGTAGCTTTATTATGTATTGTTACAGATTAAGTTTGACTTTCATAGTGGTTTACCCTTTGTTGATGGAGTTATGGCCCTTAAACTTTGGAGATATGAAAATTTGTTTTCTGGACTTTTGTTTTGCAATGCCTGAAGATATTGATTTGATATGAAATTTTGTATATATCTTTATCATGTACTGTTACTGATCAAATTTAACCTTTATGGTGATTTACCCACTTTTCACAGAAGTATGGAGGCCCTTGAATTTAGGAGATACGAAAAATGGTTGGGTCTGGTAGGGTACATGTATTGCTTTAGCAGTACTCTCAGAATGCTTGTTATATTTGTTTTGTTGTTGTCTAATCACATCACTTCACTGGAGCACATTGGTTTATTAATCATCAGCTGGTGGATGTCAAACATTTGGTCATTCTGACATATAGTCTTAGATAGGAAACCCGCTTTCTTTCTTGTTTTAGCAGCAAGGGATCTTTTATATGCACCATCCCACAGACAGGATAGCACATCCCAAAGCCTTTGATATACCAGTTCAATTTGGATTCATGCAGGAAACGAAATGTTATAATTTAAAGAATTATTTTTAAAATATATATTGTCACATTTCAAAATACAATAAGTAGCATTATATATTTTGAACTTTTTTTTAATTGAAAATCAAATTTTTCTTTAAAGCATCGCTCAATAACATATTTTCTCCCCCAATAAAATATAGTTGCATTATATATAAGATTTTTTAAAATTGAAAATCCAATCTTTCTTTAAACTATCACTCAATGAAATATTTTCTCCCTCAATAAAATATAGTTGCATTTTTATAATTTATATAAGATTTTTAAAAGTTGAAAATCCAATCTTTCTTTAAACTATCGCTCAATGAAATCTTTTCTCCCCCCCTCCCCCCAAAAATATAGTTGCATTATATATAAGAGTTTTTGAAATTGAAAATTCAATCTTTCTATAAAGTATCGCTCAATGAAATCTTTTTTCCGAGTTAATTACTCATACATCTGGTGTCAGCTTGTGATGAAGTCGTCGTGACTCGTCAAAACATGGTCAATATTTGCCACCAAGTCTATCCTTAGAAAGTGTCAATGTCAACTGCTGTGACTTAACCAAACATTTCTCTTGATACGGAGTCTATCTGAACCAACCCACTCTGAGTGGTGGTGGCCAAATGATACTTACTTGTTAGTAGTTCCATCGTTTGTCTGTCGCGGCTGCCGGACGTTATGTGTGTGTGTGTGGTTAATTGAGATGTGTTATTGGCACCCATAGCAAGGACTCCAAAAAGAACAGATGAAAGAGAACGTGGGTTTTTCTCTGACATGGATTTAGCATGATGGGATTGTTGTATGTTACAGATCATTGTCAACTTTTTCTAATGTTTTCAGGAAGCTGGGTAAGCATGAATAAACATTTCTGAAAAATGCTTTTTCAAAGGTTTAGCACAGTACAGAATGTATAAATTGGATACATTTGGAAGTTTTCATGGCATATTGTATGTAAAAATTGTTGGGTTTTTTTGGTGTGTTTTTTTATAATTTATCAATATATATCTGTCACAAATTTTATAAAATTGTGCAGTATTTTGGTATAAATTCCCGCACATTCAATTTCTTTATGACATCAGCCAGTCATAATCAAGTAAATGATAGAATGTTTTTAATAATGTAATGCTATTTTTGAAAGGTTTACTTCAATACAAAATGTATTTAATAAATATGGAAGTTTTCATGGCATGATATAATGTATAGGATTTACCATATTGCTTAAATATATTAATGTTGATGGGCTTTGTTTCACTTTGGTGGGTTTATTGGGAGAGTAATCAGTTGTAATGCAATTTGATTCATGCAGGAAACCAAATATTATAATTTGAAAAAAATGCATTGTTATATATAGTCTTTATCCAAACATATGCCAAAAGACAGCATTTATAAATTAGATTTCATTGAATTTATTACCAAATTAATCTGCCAATTTCAGTTTGAGTTCTCCACTACGTATCCCCACTCTAACAGACTGGTATAAAGGAGTAGTCATTGCAGTTTAACTGATTTTAATGCTTATATCCAGTATGGTTCAAGCATGCTGTCCTGGGCATGCACATCAGCTACCGTGGCTCTCTGGCTAGAACAGTGGGTTAGTGCGAGAGAATTTGGTGTTGTGACTGTCCACCTGGCCACTGGGTGATTACAATCTGGGAGCTGGACGTGAACTCGGTGTCTACCACTTGAAGTCCTATGGCCACAACACGACTCAGGCTGTTTGGTGTCCTATAAGTTTAACTTGAGTCTTAGAGGTGGTGTTAAACCAATTATTTGTTTTATTGTTCCAACTAGTGCTCCATTACTGGGATATCAAATGCCTTGCTTTGGGCTATGCATGTAACAGTGAGTGGGTTTCTGCTTTCACTTTTTACACCAAATGTTAGAAATGTCTAACAGCCATAGTTTAAAATATATTCGCATTAACTGTTATAAAGAATTAGGGTTTTTTAAAAGTACATACATGTATACATTTTATTCATTCCCCCGTCTGTAGGTTTTGTTGTTCCATGCATTAACTGTTATAAAGAATGAGGGTTTTTTAAAAGTACATACATGTATACATTTTATTCATTCCCCCGTCTGTAGGTTTTGTTGTTCCATGCATTAACTGTTATAAAGAATGAGGGTTTTTTAAAAGTACATACATGTATACATTTTATTCATTCCCCCGTCTGTAGGTTTTGTTGTTCCATGCATTAACTGTTATAAAGAATGAGGGTTTTTTAAAAGTACATACATGTATACATTCTATTCATTCCCCCGTCTGTAGGTTTTGTTGTTCCATGCATAAAGTGACCCATGTTGGTGGGCCCATTGGGCTATTTCTCATTCCAGCCAGTGCACTGTGACTGGTATATTGAAGGCTGTGGTATGTGCTGTCCTGTCTGTGAGATGGTGCATATAATTGATCCCTTGTTACTAATGAAAAGGTATAGCAGGTTTCTTCTCTATGTCTGTGTCAAAATGACCATATGTTTAACATCCAATAGCCGATGATTAATAAATCAATGTGCTCTAGTGGTATCATTAAACAAAATAAACTTTTAATAAATCAATGTGCTCTAGATGTGTTGCTAAACAAACAATGTTTTACTGTTCCAACTTGTGCTGGTATATCAAAGGCCCTGGTTTGTGCTGTCCTGTCTGTGGGACAATGTTTTACTGTTCCAACTTGTGCTGGTATATCAAAGGCCCTGGTTTGTGCTGTCCTGTCTGTGGGACAATGTTTTACTGTTCCAACTTGTGCTGGTATATCAAAGGCCCTGGTTTGTGCTGTCCTGTCTGTGGGACAGTGTTTTACTGTTCCAACTTGTGCTGGTATATCAAAGGCCCTGGTTTGTGCTGTCCTGTCTGTGGGACAATGTTTTACTGTTCCAACTTGTGCTGGTATATCAAAGGCCCTGGTTTGTGCTGTCCTTTCTGTGGAAAATGCATATAAAAGTGAGTGGCTTCCTGCTTTCACTTTCTACACCAAAAGTTAGATATCTAGCAAACATTATAGTTTAAAAATATGTTGGCATGAACTGTTACAAATAATTACATGTATATATTCTATTCATTTCCAATGTGTAAGTTTTGTTGTCCCATGCATAAAGCGACTCCTGGCCTATTTCTTGTTCTAGCTAGTGAACTGTGACTGGTATATCAAAGGCCGTGGTATATGCTACCCTATCTATGTGATGGTGCATATAAAAGATCCCTTGCTACTAATGGAAAAATATAACCGGTTTTCTCTCTATGACTGTGTTTGACATCCAATAGTTGATGAACAATGTGCTCTAGTGATGTCGTTAAACAACACAAACTTTTTTTCCATGCATAAAGTGTACGTGTAGGTGTAATAGGAAAAACATTGACACTATAACATCCTGTAAAAGACAACGTTCTGATCAATACATTAATTGATTTTCTTCTCTGCCATATGTCTACTCAAACACATATACATGTTGTGTTCAACAGAGATGTAGGTAATCCAGTTTGTGTAAACACTCGGATACTTTCATCTATGTCTCTAATAACTCAGGTATTCTCTTTTTAGTCTGGTTCATCTTTGTGTTCTGTTGTAAGGTGATTAATGCTAACCTGCATATAGATACTATTATTGGTTAATACATGAAAGCTGCAATCTCTCTTCTGTCTCCCATAACTCACTAACAAAACTCACTCAAAATAAACCTGTGTGGTTAATAAAGTAAAAAGTAAAGTGTGTTTTATTTAACGACGCCACTAGAGCACATTGATTTTTATCTTATCATCGGCTATTGGACGTCAAACATATGGTCATTCTGACACTGTTTTTTAGAGGAAACCCACTGTCACCACATAGGCTACTCTTTTATGACAGGCAGCAAGGGATCTTTTATTTGCGCTTCCCACAGGCAGGATAGCACAAACCATAGCCTTTGTTGAACCAGTTATGGATCACTGGTCGGTGCAAGTGGTTTTACACCTATCCATTGAGCACTCACTCAGGGTTTGGAGTCGGTATCTGGATTAAAAATCCCATGCCTCGACTGGGATCCAAACCCAGTACCTACCAACCTGTAGACCGATGGCCTAACCACAACACCACCGAGGCCGGTTATGTGTGTTAATAACACTGAGGATGAATACAACGGATGGGATGATTAATGTTTTTGATTTTCAATTCAAGTTTCGACATTTCTCCATGATACTTTCCACAAGTACACCAGATATTACAGATACATCTTAATAAAAAAAAGTTTGTTTAACAACACCTCTAGAGCACATTGATATATTAATCATTGACTGTTGAATGTCAATATTTTATATGTACCATTCCACAGACAGGATAACACACACCACAACCTTTGATATACCAGTCGTGGTGCACATCCTGGAATGAGAAATAGCCCAATCTATCTTTCTTGAAAGAAAAAAAACCCACACCATTTTTACCTTTTCGCCACACCATGATAGCATGTTGGGTTTGAGCACAGACTTTGAGGTAGTCTATGCAAATAAGTCACATGCAGTGGAACTGAGTTATGATTGGCTGAAATGCCGTATAGTGCCACCACGATTCCCAGCAGAGTGCAACCTAAGGAAATATTGATATTCTTCTTCCTTTTTTTATTTTTTTTTATTTTTAGGGGCGGGATGTAGCCCAGTGGTAAAGCACCCGCTTGATGCACGGTCAGCCTAGGATCGATCCCCGTCGGTGGACCCATTGGGCTATTTCTCGTTCTAGGCAGTGCTCCACAACTGGTGTAACAAAGGCTGTGATATGTACTATCCTGTCTGTGGGAGGGTGCATATAAAAGATCCCTTGCTGCTAGTCGAAAAGAGTAGCCCATGAAGTGGCGACAGCAGGTTTCCTCTCTCAATATCTGTGTGGTCCTTAACCATATGTCTGACGCCATATAACAGTAAATAAAATGTGTTGAGTGCATCGTTAAATAAAACATTTCTTTCTTTCTTTCTTTTCTTCTTTTTTTAAAATTAAAATAAACTGTGGTATGCAAATTAAAAAAATAGTGCATCAAACAGTGAACCTAAAACCACAAATATTGTGAACCGTGATTAATCATCGCACCCCCAGTGAATACTATGAGGCTAATTTTTGTAGAGGGGGCAAGCTGGTTTTTGCCCGAGTTAAATAAAATGCCCAAATCTGGATTACAACATTTTTTCATATTAGCATTACTACAAAACAGTTATATAGGGTTGCAAACAAATGACTACACATTTGTACATGGATTACAACTAACTTTGCGGGTAGAATGATGGAAATACATGGTAAAAATGTCTCAGGTTAGCACATTTTGCCCGAATATCTCTATAATTCTTGCTCAAATGTTAGGTTTCACTCCTGTCTCATACACTTATGTGTGGGACAGTCGAAATGTTTGTAACTAGTTACCAAAGTATGGTACACCATCATATATTTGAATTTTTCTGAAAGCTTGTTGTTTCATAAAACTGCCATATCAATAACACAACTTGTTATTTGTATATTTGCAAAATGTACCATACTGAAACAATGAATTTGGCCAAATTGAAACACATACGTTCTGTCATCGCGTTTCTTTACCCACGAAGGTGAAAATTGTGGTGGTTGATGGGCAGCCAGAGAAGTTCTGTATGTTAACTCGAAGGACTAGTAGTATAGATCAATATAGACTAATATTTTAGGGAATGTTATCTGAAACAACTTAAACCTTTCAGTTTTTATTACCGGTATGTTAAACTGTTAGAAACACAACTTAAACCACTGAGTACCTTTCAGTGTAATACCGGTATGTTAAACTGTCTAGAAACACAACTTAGACCACTGAGTACTTTTCAGTGTATTACCGGTATGTTAAACTGTTAGAAACACAACTTAAACCACTGAGTACCTTTCAGTGTATTGCCGGTATGTTAAACTGTCTAGAAACACAACTTAAACCACTGAGTACCTTTCAGTGTATTACCGGTATGTTAAACTGTCTAGAAACACAACTTAAACCACTGAGTACCTTTCAGTGTATTACCAGTATGTTGAACTGTATAGAAACACAACTTAAACTGTATTACCAGTATGTTAAACTGTCTAGAAATATGTACAAAAAAACTTAAAAACCACTGGTCTGTACTTTTAAGTGTCTTATGTGAAAATGTCTCGAAATGCCCTGTAAATCCAAACTGTGACTGTGTGTAGCTAGTTATTTTACAATGTTTGTCATCGACTTGCTGTGATATCATAATGCGATCTCCTCAAACTGACAATTGCCGAATGGAAGCGACTTGTGTTTGCATGAACAAACAAAGTGTGGCATGTGATCACAAAGACAACATGTCTGTGTTTAGCTTGATGAGTGTCCAGCTTTCCGTCACTCTGGTTGACTTTCCGCAAACCATCTTGTTATAGCTGTTTCATTTTCCTTTCTTAATAAATATTTATATGGCAGTCTCGGCCAAATGTGTTGGGGCAGACGGATAGGAATGCTTACTTAAAACACCTCTGCTCATTGTTAATCATTGGCTGTTAGGTGTCAAATTGCGACACTTTGTCTAGAGGTTCAACGATGAAACCAGCTGCTGCAGACACCACAGCACATACCATTGCCATTGGTATACATGTACAAGTGATAAAGTTAATGTAAGTGAGACAGAAATATCCTTAACACCAAGACTATAAGACGTTTGTTAGAATTAGTGTTTGTGAAAGCCCATAATTTGTTAAAAGGATTTCATGGTGATGTACCAAATGTCAAGATTTGAACATTCTTGCTAAGAATCTTTAACTATTTGTTTTTCTGTTGACTAACTATTGTGGTATGTATGTTATAATCAATTGATCAAACCAGTTATTTAATCACATGACCAAATGACTAATACAAAAACTTTGTTGAGGAATGATGGTGAATAATTTGGTTTTATATATTTAATTATTCTAACTTCAAATACAGTAAAATCCACTTAATTGCATATCAGTTTCTGGGTTTTTAATTGGTTATTTGCATATGATATTGCTACACAGAATTATTTAGCATTAAAACAATACAAATTATATTGCATAATTGAATAACCCTCTCAATTATGCATGTCAAAATAAAAAACAATCTGAAAATTTTGCCACAAAATCTTTAATATTTGACCAGAATCAATTAATAGTATAATTGCATGGCCGAAAGCAAAGATATTGCATTGTGGAACTACCTGGAATGACAAATATTAAGATGGGTCCTCTGAGCTACATTCCATCCTGATAGGTTTGTGGTGATTACCTTTATTATTACAGTACCATTTTCATTCATTGTTATTGGAAAGACCACTTTTGAACATTCTTTCATATTCTATTCCTTTAAAGAGAGTGGGTGATACATCAAAGGTTGTGATAAGTACTGTCCTGTCGATGGGAAAATGTTATGAAAGATTCCTTGCTGTGTATCAGTATGAGTAGCCTGTGTGGTGGCAGCATGTTTCCTCTTTCTCTCTTTTTCTTGATCAAGTGTTGAAATAACCATATGCTTGACATCAAATAGCCCTAATTTAGACATAATTAATATTCCTTCCTTCCCTAGTTATTAAGCAGTGTAAAATAACCATATGTTTAACATCAAATAGCCCTAATTTAGGCATAATTAATATCCCTTCCCTTACTAGTTATTAAGCAGTGTAAAATAACCATATGTTTGACATCAAATAGCCCCAATTTAGGCATAATTAATATCCCTTCCCTTCCTAGTTATTAAGCAGTGTAAAATAACCATATGTTTGACATCAAATAGCCCCAATTTAGACATAATTAATATTCCTTCCCTTCCTAGTTATTAAGCAGTGTAAAATAACCATATGTTTGACATCAAATAGCCCTAATTTAGACATAATTAATATTCCTTCCCTTCCTAGTTATTAAGCAGTGTAAAATAACCAGATGTTTGACATCAAATAGCCCTAATTTAGACATAATTAATATTCCTTCCCTTCCTAGTTATTAAGCAGTGTAAAATAACCAGATGTTTGACATCAAATAGCCCTAATTTAAAGGCCTGTCACACCTAGCCGATTTGGCTCGCCGGAGCTATACCGGAGCACAAATTTGGCGATTTTCGAGATCGGTACTAGTACGGCAGCGCAACGGTATCACATCGCTAAGAATGGTAGTACATCGTCAGCACATCGTCAGAACATCGGCGAAAAAATTAGCAACGGCAGGCGACGGTATAAATTTTTGAACATGCTAAAAAATTCTGCCATTGCGCTGCCGGAGCGAGCAACGGGACTACAACGGCAATACAACGGCTGTACTCCGGTATGGCTTCGTTAATGTCGGTAGAGTACCTGTAGCGCCCCGTAATGGATCGGCGGCTCTCCGGTGGCCTCATTGTGTACCGTACTGGTACAGATGTGATAAGGTAGTCCTGCCGATGTACTAACGATGTACTACCATTCTTAGTGATGTGATACCGTACTAATACCGTAGTACTACCGTACTGCTACCGTTGTGCATTTTGCATATAAATAGGGGCACAGACTACCAGCCCGTCATTCCTTCATTTGTCACCGAGGATGGCGGACCTGTGGCTACACGATTATCAAATAGCCGTGCTCCAACACCAGAACCTGGTGACTCAGTTGGCACTTAACCAGATCCAGGCCAGAAGGAGGAGAAGAAGAAGAAGAAGACCTCAAGTACCTCGAGCAATCTGGGTGAGACCATGGATGAGCAGACGTCATCAGTTTGGCATGTATGACCAGCTGCTGGTGGAGCTCCGCAAAGAGGACCAGAGGGCCTTCAAGAACTTCCTCAAAATGCCCCCAGAGATGTACGATGAGCTGGTACAGCGAGTTGGTCCCAGGATCACCAAACAAAGAACCTGGTACAGGGAGCCCCTGGATCCTGGTCTGAAGATTGCCATCACTCTGCGCCACATCGCCTCTGGGACCAAGTACGCAGCCATGAAGTTTGGTTGCAGGGTACCCCACAACACCCAGTCACTGGCCGTGAGAGAAGTCTGTCAAGCCATCATTGATGAGTACCTGGACGAGGCGATGACCTGCCCCACAACCCCTGAAGGCCGGCGTGAGATCTCAGACCAGTTCATGGAGAAGTGGAACTTCCCACATACCTGTGGTGCCCTTGATGGCAAGCACGTTGCCTGCAAGGCTCCTCCAAAGAGTGGTTCCGTGTATTATAATTACAAGGGGTTCTACTCCATCGTGCTCATGGCACTGGTAGATGCGGACTACAAATTCCTCTGGGCAGATGTGGGTAGTCCCGGAGCCTCGTCTGACGCCCAGATCTACAACGAGTCTGAACTCAAAGAAATGGCTGAAGATGGAACCACTGGCTTCCCTGCTCCAGATCCTCTTCCTAATGACTACAAGGATGTGCCATACTTCTTCGTCGTTGATGACGCATTTGGCCTACGGAAGCACATGATGAAACCATACACCTTGCGTGGTCTTACAGACGAAGAGAGGATCTTCAATTACAGACTGTCCCAAGCCAGGAGGCTTGTTGAAAATGCCTTTGGCATTCTGGCAAACCACTTCCAGATTTTGCTTACCACAATGCAGCACCACCCATCCGCCGTCAAGATCATCGTGAAGGCATGCATTGTTCTCCACAACTTGATGAGGATGAGGTATCCAACAGAAATGTCTCCCAAGGAGATCACAGAACAGTGGTATTCGGTAGCACATCGGCTCTTACATCGGTAAGACAACGGTAGAACAACGGTATCATAACGGGATCGCCGGTACTACATCGGTATTGCTACGGCCAATTGTGATTTTTCAAGTGCTTTCTCGACGGAGCTCTACCGATTTTCTTGCCATTGTTAATTGTGCGCTCCGGTTTAGTCCCGGCGAGGTACATCGGTAGTGTGTGACAGGCCCTTTAGACATAATTAATATTCCTTCACTTCCTAGTTATTAAGCAGTGTAAAATAACCAGATGTTTGACATCAAATAGCCCTAATTTAGACATAATTAATATTCCTTCCTTCCCTAGTTATTAAGCAGTGTAAAATAACCATATGTTTGACATCAAATAGCCCTAATTTAGACATAATTAATATTCCTTCCCTTCCTAGTTATTAAGCAGTGTAAAATAACCATATGTTTGACATCAAATAGCCCTAATTTAGACATAATTAATATTCCTTCCTTCCCTAGTTATTAAGCTCTGTAAAATAACCATATGTTTGACATCAAATAGCCCTAATTTAGACATAATTAATATTCCTTCCCTTCCTAGTTATTAAGCAGTGTAAAATAACCATATGTTTGACATCAAATAGCCCTAATTTAGACATAATTAATATTCCTTCCCTTCCTAGTTATTAAGCTCTGTAAAATAACCATATGTTTGACATCAAATAGCCCTAATTTAGACATAATTAATATTCCTTCCCTTCCTAGTTATTAAGCTCTGTAAAATAGTTTAGATTATTACAGCTTTTTTAATGTTAAATTAAATGTTACTTACAATGTCTTTATTTGCATCGAACCACCTCAGTGAATCACTAATTGGGATTTTCTCTTGTTCCAACCAGTGCACCACAACTGGTTAAAGGCCGTGGTATGTGCTTTCCTGTCTGTGGGAAAGTGCATATAAAAGATACCTTGCTGCATTAGGAAAAATTGCTGATTATTAATTAATCAATGTGCTCTAGTGGTGTTGTTAAACAAAACAAACTTTAACTTTACAATGTCTTTATTAAATTATCAATTTAACAGTTTGTTTGAAAGTTTGTTTTCTTAAAGGACACCACTTGAGCTATTGGATGTCAAATATTTGGTAATTTTGACTCGTAGTCATCAGAGGAAACCCACTACATTTTTCCATTTGTGATCCAAGGATGATTTGATCCTCTGATGCAAGCACTTCATGCGAGTGCTCAACCAACTGACCTAAATCCTGCCCCTTTAAAAGGATGTCTCTGGTCATTCTGGTGTTTGTTGTAGCTCCGAATGCATTTTATGTAAAACTGAATTAGTATGTACCTCAGACAGTAGAGTCAGCGACTGAAACAAAATCTTCTTAGACAATTTTGTGGCAATATATCATGGATATAAGGTGGGTCTTTTTTATTTCCTTTCACACAGAGCAGAATCTAACTTGGTCAATAGGTGCTTGGCTTATAGGAATCAAAGGTTGTGGTATGTGCTGTCATGTTTGTGGGAAAGTACATGTATAAGACCCCTTGATGTTAATGAAAAAACATATAATTGATTTCCTCTGAAGATGTTTTGTCAGAATTATCAAGTGTTTTAAATGCAATAGCCAGTGATGAGTTAATCAATGTGCTCTAGTGGTGTTGCTAAACAAAACAAACTTTAACTTTCAGAGTGTATTTGACTTTCAGACTGCATTTGACTTTCAGACTGTATTTAACTTTCAGACTGTATTTGACTTTCAGACTGTATTTGACTTTCAGACTGTATTTGGTGATCCAAATACATGTTTGAAACAAATGAGTGTTTTCTTCTTATTTTATTTTTTATCAAATATTCTTTAAGAAATTTAAAACTTGGATAGTTTAAGGCAATATTTTCTTTATCTTTAACAAATATTTTTGTAATTTTTCAGGCAATATTTGGTGGTCACTTATCTGGAAGAAGAGTGCGAGGTGTGAAAATCAACCCCATATTCCACGACCAGGACAGCAGCAGTGAAGATGGTCATGACCAAGTGGAATCTGAACAGACAACACAAGCAGACGGAACACAGCAGCTCATCAGTCCATTCCATATAGATACTCCAGTGCACATTGACGTCTACGAGAGTCTCCCACGACCAGGACAACATGCCAGACTCATCAGACACCAGTCAGATTTTGTACCGTGTGAACCTCACCAACTCTACCTGGATCTTGGTCATTCCAGTGCCCATTCCTTTCCTAGGACAAGTTACATGTACAGCAGAAGCAGAAAGGCTTCAATTACAAACCTTCCTCAGAATCTGAGGCAGAATGCTGAACGTCAGGCTCAGACAAGTCATTTAGAGTCTGAAAGCATAGCAGAAGATGATGGTTGTATCAGTTTGTCTAGCATAAATTGTGTTGAAGATTCTGCGGATCCTAACAGTATAGTTATTTCTGACTGTGGTGCTACTGGAGGTAGTCAGATAATGGCAGATGATGACTTTAATAGTCTACCAACTATTTCTGAAGTCAAGGAAGAATATGAAAGGCCAAATATGTACAGTGACTTTGACACTTGTCATATAGATAATCCTCTTTCTATGGCGATTAGAACTGATGAAAACAATGATGTACGTGTTGGCAATAACAGCAGTGAGGACATAATTAATATGGAAGAGGATGAAAGTGCACATGTATGTAGTAACTCAAAGAATTGTCTTGTAGATGGTTCGGTCTCTTTAGAGGCTAGAACTGGTGAAAGCAATGATGTACATGCCAGCATTAATGGCAGTGAACATATACCTTCCACAAATCTTTCATCTATAATTCTAGATACAGAGTTGTGTGACGGTGACACTGGGGAAGTAAGTATTAAAACCAAGTCTTTCAAAACACTGGAACAAGATCCAAAAATCCTTAAGGATTCAGATTCACATGTTGAACAAATCCATGAGGAGGATGTTCAGGAGAATATGTTGTTGTACAGCAGTGATGCTGACTGCAGTCCTACTGGAGACTTAATGGCAGCACCCAATCAAAATCACATTACAGACAAGGAATCTGATTGGCCAGATATGGATGATCTTGCCTTGCCTTGTGATGACAATGTTACCACTGATGTCATTGGTGATCCAGAGTCAGAAGATGAGAACTGTTGTAATATCCATTTTGAAGATTCATCAGGGAAAGATAATTCTGATGTCATATCAAATGATTCTAATTCTATGCCCTGGAGTTCTCCTTCAAGCTCTACTTGTACATCTACAACGAAACCGCTCAAACCCATTTTACATTCTTTGACATCGGGTGAAGATACTGACATCTCAGCTTGTGCTAAGAAGTCCGAGGTCTCACTGAACGATATTAAAACTGTAACATTTGCAGATGACACTGTGTTCAATGAGGACAAACCAAAACGTTACCAAAAGGAAAAAATAGACCTGAAGGAACTGTACAGGGACCGGATCTGTGGTAAGCCAGGGTTTGGTCTGGTTAATCCAGTGTTTGTGATGAGTGATGAGGACTCTGTGGAGGAAGGGCTGACCGACGATGAGAAAGTGAAGAGAAATTCTTTTCGCATCAATCTAGTCAATGCAGCTCCCTCAATTCTCGATAATTCATCACTGAATTCAGAAAGTTCAAGTCCTATAGCTTGCATGGTATGTGTAACCTAGTCAGGATATTACTGGGGGTTTTTTTCACTTTTCAATCATGGGTTGCAATGACACTGGCAATTAACATAGATCAACACATGGTGGGGGGGGGGGGGAGGGCAGGAGGTATTAACCTCTTCAACTCTGAATATTATGCAATGCCCCTCCAGTTGAAATGTGAAGTAATATACTGAACCGCAAAAGAAACGTCAGTTGGATATTAAGTATCAGTATGTTTATTTTTCAAATGTACGAATACATGAGTGGAAACATCAGAGAAAGTTAATTTTTTGCACACTTCTGCAACAGAGGCTGGGGAATGTTTCCTCATAGTTCTCAGAAGGGCATTTAACATCTGTTGGATTCAAATCCGGACTGAGGGCAGGCCATGGCATGGTTCTGATATAGTGCTGCTGTAGAAAGTCCCTGGTGGGCACGGGCATTGTCCTGCTGTAACATGTGATTCTGGCAATGGCCAAAATAGGGCACAATGTGAGTTCGAAGGACTTGGTCGATACATTTGTATATTGCAGAGCCGTGACACCATTACCTCGACCTGGGCAAATATTCTGAAAGACCACAGGTCCACCTTTATGGTTGATCCCGATGGCTCCCCAAACCATGATGCTTTTCCCACCCCATGGGTCTCTTTCCATCACAGATGCATCTGCATACCGTTCACCTCTTCTTCGCCAGACCCGTACTCTGCCATCTGCCATTGAAATACAGAATCAACTTTCATCTGAGAAGAGGACTCTTCTCCATTGCTTATAGCGTCAATGTTGACGAGCTGTGGCCCATTGCAGTCGTTCCTGTCGATGACGGTTTGTCAGAATAGGGCCCCGAGCAGGACGTCGACAATGGATATTGTTGGAGGCCAAGCGGTGATGGACCGTGTCAGCACTGATGAGTCGTTGCTGTGTTCCAATGGTATGGCAAGCCATCTCGGTGGTCATGGTGAAGTGGTCTTGCAGATGTTGGCGCACAATAAAGCGATCTTGATGTGGTGTGGTGGCTCGGGGATGACCATTGTGCGGACGGTTGTAGGTGGTGTTGGTGGTGTTATACTGATGTTGCAGATGGTAGATAGTCCTGATGTTGATGTTATATGCATTTGCAATGATCTGCACGGCTCTTATTCTTCCAATAGCTTGTTCTCGCTGGTTTCTTGATAATCGTGGCATGGCTTTTATATCGAAACGACAAATGACAGGCTAGCAATCGAAATTTGCAGTTATACCCATACCTACCACGAGGTGCATGAGCATTTTGAGATTTCCAAGAAATGACTGCATCTTCGACCCACGTTAGTTTTTTAGTAAGCGTATCGGCGAATTGTCACAAAGACATGCAGTGGAATGAGGGGAGATGTGTTTCTTAAATAAATTATTTCTTAATTTGTATTAGCATTGGAGAAAATGACGTTTCTTTTGCAGTTCAATATATATAGCCCCCACCCCACCCCCATTCCTGACAACTTCCAATGTCTATACAATAGGAGCATGTGTCGGCATCATGAGGCTGAGCTTGAATAAGGCTGGTGAACTAGCTTAAGTCTAAAAGGCAGGGTAAAGCCATCTTAGTTGCCAAAAGTATGGACATTATATATGGCAACTATTTTGACCATGTTTATAATAAAAAGTAGCTTCAATCAATTTTATTTATTTATGAAGAGAATCTCAACCAAATGAATATACTTCAGCACATATTAGTGTTGACATCTCCCATTGAAAGGGCAGCACATACCACTGTAAATAAACGTGTTATGGAGCACTGGCTACAACAGAAATAATCTACTGCTCTAATGTACATCCTAATCCACTGCATACAAAGACTGCCTAGTGTTAAAACAAATCCAGCGTAGGCCACCCCCAAAAAACAAAACAAAACACAATGAAACAAAACAAGACGAAACAAAACAAAATGAAACAAAGCAAAAAAAAAAAAAAAAAAAAAAAATCATTCTTTCTAAAGTGTGATATTCACTTTGCTAACTAAAATTAGATTTGCTTTCTATTATTACTATCAACTGGCATTAAAAGATTTCATTTTGGCCAACATAGAAGAGATTTTCTTGCTGGAATGTCAGCACAAGAAGAATAAGCCATTCTTTTCAAGATGTCTGCTGCACTCCCTGGTCCGGTAACAAAACAAAGTGCAGGCGGGTCAATAACAGATGCCCATTCATTGTTGAGAGTCTTGTTGACAAAGTGCACAAACAAGAATGTTGCTTAATATTAAAATATCATCAAAGGTGAATATTTTTGAAAAACAATTCATGAGGAATTTTGTCAAAGATTCTACAGAAATATTTTCTGAAATCATGTATTGGATAGGTGTTGCTAATTGTAGCCAAATATTTGCCACTTTGAAAAGGAGTTATTTAATTTCTTACTGTACATATTTCATCATCATATTACAATAGATTTGAATTTTGCTTGATAATAGAAATGAGAGATTAGGCCTAATAATAAATGTAATTTTGCTTGATAATAGAAATTAGAGACTAGGCCTAATAATAAATGTAATTTTCACTACAAAACTTATTGGGGGCATGACTTAGCTCAGTGGTAAAGTGCTCGCCTGATACATGGTCGGTCTGGGATCGATCCCTGTTGGTGGGCTCATTAGGCTATTTCTCGTTCCAGCCAGTGAAATGGGCCCTAGACTGACAACTCATAAGGCAAGCACATTACCACTGGGCAACATCCCACCTATTTACATGCATGCATCTATGCAATGGGCTACATGTGTCTATTAAGTGGTTATGTGTTCTTAGCAATACTGTCCAGTGTATGTAAAAATTGCCTATGTGATGGCAGCATGTTTTCTGTCTCTCTCTTTCCCACGTATCAAAATAACCCATAGTTTAGAATGTGTCAAGGTGACATAAAAGAAACATATCTTGTTTTGTTGTCTGTGTTGTAGCCACTGCCGGATCTGAACACCCCGTCGTACATGAAGAAGTATCTGACTAGGTCTGTGTGCCCCGTCAACTCACAGCAACTCGAACCAGCAGAATCCAGTCTCAATGTGCAGGACCAGGAAGCTCATGTAAGTGCACTCTTTGTCTCCGTCAGTCACTCACTCACTCACTCTCTCTGTCTCCTCTATCTCTCTGTCTTATCTGTCACTCTCTCCGTCTCTGTCTGTCACTCACTTACTCTGTCTCTATCTCTAACCGTTTTTCTTGCTCTCCCACTCTCTCTTATCTTTACATGTGTCTTTTTGACTGCTGGGGAGGGAAAGGGAGGGAGGGAGAGGGAGAGAGGGAGGGAGAGAGGGAGAGGGAGAGAGGGAGTGGGAGAGGGAGTGGGAGAGGGGGAGAGGGGGGGAGAGGGAGTGGGAGAGAGAGAGAGAGAGAGAGAGAGAGAGAGAGAGAGAGAGAGAGAGAGAGAGAGAGAGAGAGAGAGAGAGAGTGAGAGTGAGAGTACAGGGAGGAAAAGAGCAAGACATAGCCACTGGTGTACCTTTACCACAAAGCCATACACACACCACCACCCATTATCATGAATGATGTGAAAGATCATGGAAGTAGATGTTTGGTCAGAGACTCATTAAGGGGGCATGGGGGTTAAATGGTTCAAAAACCACTCTGCTAATGTATACCTGCTGTTGCACAAAGGATACTCTTGACATGTACATGTAGTAGCAAGAAGAATTTTATAAAACATTTCCCATATACTTATCACCATTTTAAAGTATATTTCTTTTGGAACAATCACAGACCAGGTGAAAAACCCATTGATCTTTTGAAGTGGGTGAATCATATCATCTCAAAGCTCACCCTAAAACTATTAGATATTTTAAGTTCTTTTTCAGGGGCAATTAATTTGCTTGAGAGAAAATGCCAACTACTGAATGTTAAAAATCACAACTGATTCAATTTTCCAATTTATTTCTGTTCATGATCAAGTCATATGTTGACTCTCATTGAGAAATAATTTGACAGTACAATGTACTTTTGTTATAATGTTATTTTTTAAAGATTTTGAAACTACTGTTTCACACATAAAAGTTTAGATAAATGATTTTAGTAATTTATGTATTTTTGACAGGTCAATCAGAGAACAGGGAACATTGAGACTTTTACCTTGTGGTTTTAAGCACTTATTTTTATGACAGATCAATTCGAAGACGTTATTTTAATATGCTCAATATATTTTTTAAATATCTTTTTGACAGATCAATTCCATCTATGCTTCTTCTGACATCATCCAGGTGGCGCCTGTCACTGACACAGCACCGGGGATGACAGCGCGACAGAAGAGATTAAAAATCATTAAAGGAGTCATCCTCGTTATGGCTGCCTTCATCATCATAGCTATTGCTGTTGGACTTGGTATTTTGTTCAGTCAGAGGAACGCAGATTCCTAGAATAAATAATGGGACATTGGTATTCCTGAATCAAAGTTCACTCTTGGCTAGATTGTGGTGCATTGTTTGTTTATCTGGAAAAACTATTTGATGAGATAGCATAACTTCAGCCATCCTGAGTTCTATGGTTCTATATTGCCAAAACAAATCTCAACATAGTAATAATGTATAATTAAATTTCCATTACATTCATTCAAATTTAATGTCATCCTATTGATCATGGCAACGCAAGTTGATTCATTTCTTAATGAATGTAAAAATAATGTCATGGAACATATCTGATGATGTCACGTTATATTGGTACTTTGATTTATTGAGTATTATTATTCAAGAACAAAAAAATAATAATTCAAAATAACATATGAACTTTTAGTGCTATTATTAGTAAGTATGTTTAAAATTAATTATAAGGATTGTCTGGTATTTCTTTTACATTCATTGGGGTATGAAAAACAAAATGATCCACCAACTTATGCATGAACGGTTTCACCGATTCACACAGTTTGTGGATGATTTTTTGTTCATACGCTGATAAACATTAAAGAAATAACAGACAATCTGTAAACAAATATGGAAACTTAATGAAATAAATAGTTTTTGTTGTTAAATCTTTCTTTAGCTGCAGATACGAAATGATGTGTGAAGTATCTAATACTAATTAGGGTATTACAACAAGTTATTTGAAACCATAATTGGCATCAGTAATGTTTCAGGCCTTGATATAAGGCAGCTTGGGGTTATAAAAACAATGATCACTTGATTTTTACTTGAGGAGATCAATTTGTTGTTCACCTACAAGACCACCAGGTGTTACACCAACTGATCTCCAGAATCCATCTCTTGAAATCGCAATGAAGTGATACTATATTTTAGGTCATGTACTTGGGACATCAAAGTTTCGCAATGAAGTGATACTATATTTTAGGTCATGTACTTGGGACATCAACGTTTCGCAATGAAGTGATACTATATTTTAGGTCATGTACTTGGGACATCACAGTTTTGCAATGAAGTGATACTATATTTTAGGTCATGTACTTGGGATATCAAAAGTTTCACAATGGAGTGATACTATATTTTAGTTAACGTACTTGGGATATCAAAGTTTCGCAATGAAGTGATACTATATTTTAGGTAATGTACTTGGGATATCAGTTTCGCAATGAAGTGATACTATATTTTAGTTAACGTACTTGGGATATCAAAGTTTCGCAATGAAGTGATACTATATTTTAGTTAACGTACTTGGGATATCAAAGTTTCGCAATGAAGTGATACTATATTTTAGGTAATGTACTTGGGATATCAAAGTTTCACAGGATTTGGGGCTTGACAATACCCTCTCCTCTCAAAGCAAATTTTTTTTAAAAATATATTTTCCCAGAGTGCATGAATTGTCCCCCTACGAACTTCCCTCATGTTAGTCTAGACTTGCATAAATTCCTACACATGCCTGAGCTTTCTTATTTAATTCTGCACAAAAAAAATGAAAATTAAAAAAGAAATTGCAATAAATGGACAAGTATATTGTCGTATGACAGACTAGTGTTCAAATGTGTATGTTATGTTTGGTCATTGTTAAATATTATTGATGTTATATTTTGTATTTTGAATAGAAGCAATGTTATGTTCATGTAAATAAAACTTGTTATGTGTAAATTATCTTTAGGATGTTTAGTATAAAGTCTTTCATTGTAAAGTGAAGAGTGCAAGTGCAATGTGAAGTATGGGTGCCATTTCTCAAACCCTTGATTACACACACACAAAAAGTTAAATTAAAACATTGGAAGCTAGAGTTTGGCTCCTTAGGCGAGCACATTGCTTGATCAAATTTAGTGCTGCAAGGAAAATTTGTTTCAGTGTTGTATCTTGATTTTCTATGCAAAATTCAAATATTGCTATTATATTAACAATTCTTACATGTTAAATAGTAGCTCCTACTCAATTCAATCAATAAATAACTGTTACTAATCAAAATTTTGAAAACAAAATATTGCCTGTATTGTACTTTATTATAAAGTTTATATAATGGTCATCATAACTTTAACCCTTGAGTCATCTCTTCAGTGTATTTGTATAATTAAACTTCAGTTTTCTATAAATTATTAATTTCTGTGCCAACCAAATATTAAATGTATGATTTTATTTGATTTTAATGTATGAAGACATTTAATCCATTCATTCATCCACCCACCCATCCACCAACCTATTTATTCATCCAACCCACCCCCCACCCAATCACCAACCTATTTATTCATCCACCCACCTACTCATCTATTCAACTACCCACCCATTAATTTCTGTTCAACCATCTGAAAATTATTGACAAAATTAACCTACTGAGAAAAGCAATAGAACTGAAAGTCATTAAATATATCCGAGTTATTTCTCATATGGTACATACATGTAGTTATTTATTAAAGCAGTGTAAATATAAATATTTATTCTATAACTTACCCATAATATCCATGTCATAAACCTATTTGAGTTAAAGTTTTGCTGTCAATGTGTCATTTGTTTACAGCCAACAAGACTTCTATACCTGAGCATAATGTTTTGATGAGATTTAGTCAAAAGTGCATGATGTAATATTACCGGTGAGGAGACTTTACAACTTTGATTTACTAAAAATCAAATTAAAATGTTATTTTAGAAGTGTTATAGGATAAATAGAATTCGCTACTCGTGTTTTTGAATATGTAAAATATCAACCTCATCTAGTTAATGGTTATTCCTCGACAAATACTGATTAACATGGACTCAGTCAATATTTTCCATATTAAAAAACACTTATGACAAATCCTCTATATATTTTATATGCATAGACCCATACCCCTGTCCCACTGTGTGCCTACCTTACCACTCCCTGGATACTCTCTGGAGAAGTATGTTTTTGAATACTTTAAGAGTAAACTGCAAGGTGTGTAGTTAAGGGTTTATTAAATGTCCAATCTCAAAATGTGGTGCTTATCAATTGTTTTTGTTGTTAATTATTACGTGTCTTTACTTATTTTAGAGATGAGTTTTTCAATTTAACATCAGTAATATAGACCTAAATTTGATTGCAACAGAATTAATGCTGGCATTAAATACTGTAGCAAAACAAACAAAAAACAGAAAACAAATCATTAGCTCTAAGCTGTGATCATCTTGATAGTGTTATGAAAAATAGTACTTGTTATGTATAATTATGGTGCATCATTGTTCATTGTTAATGTATTCAAGTCTTTGAATTTTGTCAAATAAAATTTGGCACTATTTGTATTGTTTGAGTTTTATTTTGTAGCAGGACTTGTGCAAAGATTAACATTTTGTCGGAAAATAACTGTTTTGCATTTTTTAAAGATAATTTGTCAAAATATTCTGCTCAGCCAGAGCTAGTCTGGTTTCATTTTTATGTAGGGGACGATTACACTGTGGCTTCCATGTAACCACCGCCAGGTCTTATTAACTTGTAAAACGTTTCTTTTGTTTAAAGACACCACTAAATCACATTGATTTGTTCATCATCGGCTATTGGATGTCAAACATTTGGTAATTTTGATATAGTCTTAGAGAGAAAAACCACTATATTTTTTCATTAGTAGCAAAGGATCTTTTATATGCACCTTCCCACAGACAGGACAGCACATACCACAGCCTTTGGTGTACCAGTCATGGTGCACTGGCTGGAATGAGAAATAGCCCAGTGAGCCCACCGACAGGGATCAATCCTAGACCGACAACCTATCAAGCGAGAACTTTACCAATGGGCTATGCCCTGCCCCAAGATGACAGCTATTACTGATTACAACCGTGTCAGGTAGTCTACACTTCACAATTCATCTCATTATTAGCAATAGTATACGGTGCATTAGCAAGTAGCATGCAGCTATTACTGATTACAACCGTGTCAGGTAGTCTACACTTCACAATTCATCTCATTATTAGCAATAGTATACGGTGCATTAGCAAGTAGCATGCAGCTATTACTGATTACAACAGTGTCAGGTAGTCTACACTTCACAATTCATCTCATTATTAGCAATAGTATACGGTGCATTAGCAAGTAGCATGCAGCTATTACTGATTACAACCGTGTCAGGTAGTCTACACTTCACAATTCATCTCATTATTAGCAATAGTATACGGTGCATTAGCAAGTAGCATGCAGCTATTACTGATTACAACCGTGTCAGGTAGTCTACACTTCACAATTCATCTCATTATTAGCAATAGTATACGGTGCATTAGCAAGTAGCATGCAGCTATTACTGATTACAACCGTGTCAGGTAGTCTACACTTCACAATTCATCTCATTATTAGCAATAGTATACGGTGCATTAGCAAGTAGCATGCAGCTATTACTGATTACAACCGTGTCAGGTAGTCTACACTTCACAATTCATCTCATTATTAGCAATAGTATACGGTGCATTAGCAAGTAGCATGCAGCTATTACTGATTACAACCGTGTCAGGTAGTCTACACTTCACAATTCATCTCATTATTAGCAATAGTATACGGTGCATTAGCAAGTAGCATGCAGCTATTACTGATTACAACCGTGTCAGGTAGTCTACACTTCACAATTCATCTCATTATTAGCAATAGTATACGGTGCATTAGCAAGTAGCATGCAGTTTCAAGGCCAATGCTGCCACCAAGCTTATAATTAAACGCCTTTTATTTCATAAATACAGGTCTAAATTCTTAAACAGTTTACTACTTCCAAACACAGTGAAAAGTTACAGTTTTTGTATAGAAAATAACTGGGTTTCTGCAATGTTTTAAGTTCAGTAGATAATTTGGTGAAATGTACTACTGACCCAGAGCTTGCCCTGTTAATAAACATTAAGTAATGAATAATTTAGTAATAATAAACAGCACTGATGAAGAGCAGTACTTTGTGCTAAACGAGAACAAATCAAATGTAATAGCAACCAAGTTTCATTCTTTCTCACATTTTATTCTGCTTGCACATTTCTGGTTCAATACACAATTAAATATAAAAAGATTTACCACAAACACTTGTTAGTCAATAATTTAATGTATATTATGCTTAAATAAATAGACGAGTATCTGGAGCTTTCTTCTCCCATCTTATTATCACTATGTCAAATGCCCCTTAAAGAAATATATAAAAGTTTTGTTTAATAACACCACTAAAGCACTGATTTATTAATCATCAGCTGTTGGATGTCAAACATTTGGTAGTCGAAGAAAGGAAACCCACCACATTTTTCCATTAGTAGCAAGGGATCTTTTATATGCACCATTCCGAAAACAGGATAGCACATACCACAGTCTTTGAGATGTCAGTCATGGTGCACTGGCTGGAGCGAGTTGAAGAAGAAAAGTTACAGGGGTGAGAATTCACAAGAAAACACAATAAAAGAGGTGGCTGCTTGGATAGATTGGTTATGTGGTGAAATCTGTTTCTATAGTGATGGGCAGACACCTTTACAGTACCAGGAGCAACTACCCACCCCTCCAAATTACTGCACAGCACCTTCAACCAATTTACACTTTTAGCCCAGCATTAATATTTTGTCTTAAATTAAGTATTGGCAGGTTTGTCGTACGGATGGCCATATGAGACAACCATCTAATGTAGTTGGAGACAAGGACTGGAATGTGAAGTTGGACACTGAAAATAGAAATAGGAGCTGCCAGATGAGGATAAAAATATATAATTCAAAGTAGAGAAATGAATGGATGAAGTGGAATGAGAGGGGAAAAAACCCCATAATTAAAAACATTCCTGGAGGACATGTTCTCAGACATCAATAAAAACATCTTGTGGTTTTTCGTTCCTTGCTTTTTTCCCACACTCTGAACTGTCTAGGCGTTACATCTATTTCTATATGAAGCAAAACTAATCAAGTATCATGAGTGTTTTATTTCCTCCAAACCATTAAATGTCAAACATTAAGGGCTATTTTTGTTGTTTTGTAATAATCTTTGGACATGGTTTGAATTTCTCTGATGGTCATGACTTGAATTCAGACTGTAGCTGTACAAGTCTGGCATCTGCCTCTTCGCTCGTTCTTCTGCAGCCAGCAAGTAGGCCTGAAATAAAGTCAAGTTCTTTACTGCTTTAAGTTTTTACAATTTATCACCATAATACAATGTACCACAATATTATAAATATATACAGGATATGTACAGGATTATCGTGAAGACTGATTTAGTAAATATAATAACAATAATAATTAATAAATTAAGGTTTTATTGACTTATATTATTTAATGCATATAAGTCATTATTAAGTATACTGAGAGATACATGTATTATTGGTTTAATATACATGTAATTGCAATAAAGATAGAACAGTCTGTTTAATGACGCCCCAGCACACAGCTCAAGTAGGCCTGAAATAAAGACAGAACAGTCTGTTTAATGACACCCCAGCACACAGCACACAGCTCAAGTAGGCCTGAAATAAAGACACAAGTTTGTTTAACGACACCCCAGCACACAGCTCAAGTAGGCCTGAAATAAAGACAGAACAGTCTGTTTAATGACGCCCCAGCACACATCTCAAGTAGGCCTGAAATAAAGATACAAGTTTGTTTAATGACACCCCAGCACACAGCTCAAGTAGGCCTGAAATAAAGACACAAGTCTGTTTAATGACACCCCAGCACACAGCTCAAGTAGGCCTGAAATAAAGACACAAGTCTGTTTAATAACACCCCAGCACACAGCTTAGGTAGGCCTGAAATAAAGACACAAGTCTGTTTAATGACACCCCAGCACACAGCTCAAGTAGGCCTGAAATAAAGACACAGCTTAATCACCAGCTTCCAGGGCCCGTGCTTATAAAACGTTTAGAGTCCAGACTCAATCTCAAGTGACGTCACACGCATGCAAGTTGTATGGCGTTGTCATGGCGTTACTGTCTCAGACGCTATTAAGAGTATCGAGTCTAGACTCTAAAAGTTTTATAAGCACCAGGCCTGGTTAGATAGAATATTTCTATTGTATATACCTTCAATATATATCAATGATAGAAATGACGTAATACAGGGTGACAAACATTTCTTACATGTTAACATGACTTCTTTTCGAATTCAGATAAAAATCTATTTAATAATAATTTTCACTTGAAAATATTTAATCATGACACTTAAATGTAAATAAAAAAACCTATTAACAATCCACTTTCATTTACAATTACATGTATTATATGACACAATGGCAAGAGAAAGCAGGAGGTGTGTGTCAAAAAAACAGGAGATTTTTTAACTACACACGATTTAAAACAAGTTTAAAAAAAAAACTATAATAAGTTATATGAACACTACATAATGTCATGTATACTTGTCAACCTTAGTTATTGGCATTATAAACAAAAAAATAATAATAAAAAAATTAATTTAAAACAAATTATATATATATTAAATTTTGTTTTAATTATTTTTAAATATTATTATAATTTAATACATATTTTAAAAATAACTCTTATCCAAAAATCTTAACACTAACAAATTTAAACATTAATTAGTACATTTACGGTATTACACTTACAGGTTGCATCATCGTTATTTGTGTTTCGTGAAAAGTAGACACAAGACAAATTTATATAGGCCTAAATCTTATAAATTAATATTCAGTTTTTACTACAATAAGGTACAGTGGTGTGGTACTTATTTAAAATCACCATAACCATGCAATAAACATTGTATTTCCACTAATAATTTCTACTAATCATAGTAAAAGCTCATTACTGACATCGTGTGAAATATACCGGAATTATACCTATTTCCGTGAGTAACGTTATGTCAAGCACAAGATTTATTAATCGTAGGAAAATAATCCCTTGAAGTGTACTCTTGTTACTAATATTTTACTGCACAAACCTACAGATCTAATTGATACAAGTATTGGTCTTTCTGTTGTCTTGCTTTGACATCGTGTGTATTGATGCATGCGTTCGCTGTCCACTCTGACACTTCCAGCCATAGAACTTTGCGTTATGTAATCCAGTGGGAAGACATTTTACGAGTCAGAGGTGTTATTAGGACTAAATTGGATAGTTTTATATATGGCAACACTGAATGTCAATACACAGCCACGGTAGCTTGGATTTTTTTTATGCTTAGAAAATTACGATTTCCCGGGAGAAACGTTTTACCTGTGGGAGACTTGATCAAATACCAGGAGTCTCCTGCGGAATCTGGGAGGGTTTACAGTCTGCATCATGGCAGGGCTCACTTCGCTCTGACCAGCCTGACTTCGCCATGCCAGTCACTGTACGGCAAAATCTGTGTCACCTTTTTAAAAATAGTCATCACTTCCAATGTACACAATCATGGATGAATGGTGAAGAACTTGAGGAACACCTATTCATAGATAATAATTAAGTGTGAAGTGTCTGAAAGTTTGAAGGGAGACTGGCACCACAAACTCATGCGACAGGCTCACAGACAGACGGTCTAGCTCAGACAACACCCGTGTCTGGCACTAATAGTTGGCCTAAACGTGCCTAACAACTCCACAGTGTATCAAGTAAGAAACTGAGACTGTGGAATGCATTTAATTACCTCTGGGTAATCTAAGCTTGACCATGGTACTAGGACAATACTCTGTGTGGTGAAGTTATTAAATGAAATGAGAAGACAAACGTGCGAGAGAATGAATTCTAAACGGTTAAATTAGTGCTTTTCAATTACATTTTATTATATCTAAAGAAGGCGACATGTGGAAAGGTGATTAAAAAACCCACAACTATAGAGCACATATCCAACTTCTTTTTGGATTAACAATTCAAGTCTCCCTGCTGTTAAAAACTTCGCCCTCTCTAAAGTTTGAGAGAGAAGTGACTTCGCTTTATGATTTTGACCTGTGTGAGGCCTACATGGTTAATGCATTTTGTTCATTCTTGGGAGTCAATAATTCATATATTTATGTAATGTGTCATTGTCTTTTTAAAAATTACAGCTAAATAGAAGAATACTTATAACACTGATGCCCCTGAGACTTGAGGAAATTGGAAATTACCTTTCAACTGTTCCTCGGCATCATACAGATTTGACTGCTGAAATTTTCTTGGTATCTGTAGAGTCAAAACATCATCTGAGAACCACTTGGTTGCTGGAGCAACTATTGATGGTTCATCATCACAAGCTAAAATCAAACAAGACAACTAAGGATGATGTACAAAGTTAAATGGTAAACGTGTGTGGTAACTGAGAAAAATATTAAATGTCAAAATTACATTCAGACAATAAATGCTTTGCTAGATTGTAGTCAGCTATTGGGAGGTAACATTACCAATGTTTTCCCTTCCAATAAAGGTTAAATCAAGTTTGAATCTTACATTAAAATTGCTCTTTGGCTAAATGTGAAAGGACCATTGAGTTAATTCCCTTGAATAGTGACAATATTCATTCATATTATTTTCCCTGTCTGGAATTGTGCAGTGTATGAACTGAAAATTACCTAGAACATGAACAAGAATTCAGAGAGTACTGGTAAAGCAATACACGTCCCCTACCGGACGCCCAACAAATGTTTGTATCTCCTAACTTTAAGGGCCATAACTCTGTAAAAAAATGGGTAAATCGCCATGAAAGTTAAACTTGATCTGTAACAGTACATGATAAAACTATATACAAAATTTTATCTTAATATCTTCAGGCACTGCAAAACAAAAGTCCAGAAAATAAATTTTCATATCTCCTAAGTTAAAGGGCTACAAGTCTGTCAAAAATGGGTAAATCGCCATGAAAGTCAAACTTGATCTGTAACAGTAGCTGATCTGATGAAGCAATACACAAAATGTCAGCTCAGCATATTGAGCCATTGTTTAAAAAACATCCAGAAAATTATATGTAGGATAGTGGATGGGCAGACAGACAGACAGACAGACAGACAGACAGACAGAAGATGAAGATGAAACTTATAATCCCACTAATAATGATGTCCTCTTTGTTTTTTTATAAAGGTTACAACGTTTAGTGTACACTAATAATGATGTCATACACTAATAATGATGTCCTCCTTGTTTTTTAATAACGGTTACAACGTTTAGTGTACACTAATAATGATGTCATACACTAATAATGATGTCCTCCTTGTTTTTTAATAAAGGTTAAAACACTTAGTGTACACTAATAATGATGTCCTTGTTTTTTAATAAAGGTTACAACGTTTAGTGTACACCAATAATGATGTCCTCCTTGTTTTTTAATAAAGGTTACAACATTTAGTGTACACTAATAATGATGTTATACACTAATAATGATGTCCTCCTTGTTTTTTAATAAAGGTTAAAACGCTTAGTGTACACTAATAATGATGTCATACACTAATAATGATGTCTTCCTTGTTTTTTAATAAAGGTTAAAATGCTTAGTGTACACTAATAATGATGTCATACACTAATAATGATGTCATACACTAATAATTATGTCCTCCTTGTTTTTTAATAAAGGTTAAAATGCTTAGTGTACACTAATAATGATGTCACACTAATTATGATGTCCTCCTTGTTTTTTTAATAAAGGTTAAAATGCTTAGTGTACACTAATAATGATGTCATACACTAATAATGATGTCCTCCTTGTTTTTTAATAATAATAAAATGTTAAAGCCATCTATTAACATGAGACAATCTGAGGATTTGACTATATAACTTTGTTAAAAATAACAAAAAGGTTTTAAATCAAAGAAAGGAATGTTTGTTAAACAACACCTCAGCACATTATGAAGTAAGGTTATTTGGTGTCTAACATAAATTATGGTTATTTCAACTGGTCTTGAGACAAAGAGAGGAAACCTGCTGCTACCATGTAGGATCCTTCTACCTAAAAAGCAGCAAAGAATGGACTTTCTCATAACCAGGACAGTACATACTATGGCCTTGATGTATCAGTTGTGAGACCTGTCTGGAGGGGGACTGTCTTCCTAAACGCATCTTATGAAACAGAACTAATAAACAAAATACAGAACAGAAGTGGAACAAAGTTGTTTACCTTCTAAAGCTCTGTCCAGTTCCCGGCACATGGCATAGAGTTCACTCCCCTTTCCTTTTAACCTCTCTCCTTCAAAAAATAATAAATATTTTGATGGATTAATAACACAACAGTTAAGTGTACTTTGCCCTTTTAGAGAATGTCTTTTTTCTTAGAAAACTAATGATAAAATGTCTTAATCTACTGACCAGGGCTCTGTTCCACGAAGCAATCTTAGCGCTAAGATCACCTTAAGGTTTATTTGTCTTGTTTCACGACACCACTAGAGCACATTGATTAGTAATCATCGGCTATTGAATGTGAAACATTTGGTAATTTTCTACATCTAGTCTTTGAGAGAAAATTAATAGCAGAGGATCTTTTGCATGCACCATCCCACAGACATGACAGCACATACCACAGCATTCGATATACCAGTTATGGTGCACTGGCTAGAATGAGAAGTAGCCCAATGCACCCACCGACGGGGATCGATCCCAGACTGACTGCACATCAGGCGATCACTTTAAGGTAATTATGCACTTACGGTGTGCAACAGAAGCCGTATCATACATGACAATTATGAATCTGCCATATTAAATACTGTATATCTGTACAAGACTGATTCCACTGTCAGGTTTTTTGCCTATAAAGGAGAACTGATCTTGGCAAAAGCTAGTAAGTTATGATTGAGTATGAATTGTGGTTCTTTAAAATAAGCATCAAAATAATATAATCGGATACCAGAAATATATCTTCCTAAAACACTAACCTCAAGAAACAAAATCATTCAACTGTCTAATAAAGCATTACCAGATAGATAAGTCACAAAAAGTGATTTAATTCACCGCATATTGCCTTTTGTTTTAGCAGGGCAGTATGGTTGAAACTCCATCTGTATGAGAGGGCTTAATTTAGCTGAGTTGATTGAGTGCTTGCTTTAGTTGCTTGCATTACAGGATCAAACCACCTCAGTGGATCCATTCAACTAATTGGTTTTTTTCTCGTTCCAACCAGTGCACCACAACTGATCAAATGCCGCGGTATGTGCTTTCCTGTCTGTGGTAAAAATGTACTGTGTTTCCTCTGATGACTAAGTGTAAAAATTACCAAATGTTTGACATCCAATAGCCAATGATTAGTTAATCAATGTGCTCTAGTGGTGTCGATAAACAAAACAAACAAACCATCTGTACGAGTTCTCTAGTACAGGCTCAAAAAACCTTTCTACAGCTTCAGTAAACAGTGTCATGTCTGGAGGCATGGATGTGCACAGAATAATATTTTAATTAAGTATTCTACAGAAATACTGATCAAATTATTTTGAGAGCTAAGTAGTACCTTTAAAGATCCCTTGTTCTCTTAGCATATTGTGGTATTTCTGTGTACAACATCCATTTAAGTGAAATTTATTTCTGAGTTTATAATCACCTACAAAATCATCCAGTCCTCCATAACACACAATTGTTAAATTTTATCTCGTGACACATTCATAACACATCACCAAAATGATTAAGGACAATAATTTTAGAGATAAAGTTTGTTTTAACGATGCCACTAGAGCACATTGATTAATTAATCATAAGCTATTACATGTACATGTCAAACATTTGGTAATTTCGACATATAGTCTTAGAGAAAACTTGCTACATTTTTCCATTTTAGGGATCTTTTATATGCACCATCCCACAGACAGGGTAGCACATACCACAGCCTTTGATATACCAGTCATGTTGCACTGGCTGGAACGAGGAATTGCTCAATGGACCCACTGACTGGGATCAATCCCAAACAGACCGCACATAAAGCGAGCACTTTGGCACCGGGCTACAAACTTTAGAAGAAACATATGGGAAAATCCAGCCATAGTAGTAAGACAATGTATAACTACAAACTTTAGAAGAAACATATGGGAAAATCCAGCCATAGTAGTAAAACAATGTATAACTACAAACTTTAGAAGAAACATATGGGAAAATCCAGCCATAGTAGTAAGACAGCCATAGTAGTAAGACAATGTATAACTACAAACTTTAGAAGAAACATATGGGAAAATCCAGCCATAGTAGTAAGACAATGTATAACTACAAACTTTAGAAGAAACATATGGGAAAATCCAGCCATAGTAGTAAGACAATGTATAACTACAAACTTTAGAAGAAACATATGGGAAAATCCAGCCATAGTAGTAAGACAATGTATAACTACAAACTTTAGAAGAAACATATGGGAAAATCCAGCCATAGTAGTAAGACAATGTATAACTACAAACTTTAGAAGAAACATATGGGAAAATCCAGCCATAGTAGTAAGACAGTGTATAACTACAAACTTTAGAAGAAACATATGGGAAAATCCAGCCAAAGTAGTAAGACAGTGTATAACTACAAACTTTAGAAGAAACATATGGGAAAATCCAGCCATAGTAGTAAGACAGTGTATAACTACAAACTTTAGAAGAAACATATGGGAAAATCCAGCCATAGTAGTAAGACAATGTATAACTACAAACTTTAGAAGAAACATATGGGAAAATCCAGCCATAGTAGTAAGACAATGTATAACTACAAACTTTAGAAGAAACATATGGGAAAATCCAGCCAAAGTAGTAAGACAATGTATAACTACAAACTTTAGAAGAAACATATGGGAAAATCCAGCCAAAGTAGTAAGACAATGTATAACACAATGTATAACCATGGATGGATTATACAAAGGTTATATTTAGCTACATAAGTTATTCAATGATAATATAATTGATGATAATTCATATATAATTGGCATATAAATTGGTTATACAGTGGGTGAATTAATACTGTGTTTAAACAATAAATGGGATTATCATTACTAACAAATGTATAATTGACACATTATAATATTATACTGGTTGAGTTATACAATGGAGTGGTTATACCATAGATATGATATGCAAGTGATGAATTAAAGAATACATGTAATGTGTTTAATCTATTTTAGTTACTGAATAATTTCAACTTTGTCACATTGTCTATACAAATAACAAAATACTGTTTAACATAAAATAACAGATAATTAATTTTTAATATCATTAAAGGAGGGGACAATTAAGGCATTTGACCTGGTATGCATATTCAACGATATATAATGCACATTATTGCTTAATATCAACAAGTATAATCGTATAGTTAATTAATAAAATGGTTAAATGTGACGGCTATTATACATAACGGGCGCAGCCATTTTGTACCATCCCAGTGAATACGCCCTCTGGAGAGCTGGTGGTTACGTAATACCTAATATAACACGTCACGTCAGGAATTAGTCTTCGAACTGAAGAAACAAAACATACCTGATTTTTGCGGATGCATCGCAATGTTCTGTAATAATAGCTATCCCAGTAAGCCAGCAACAATTATATATTATTTTTCAATACAAAATAAACCACCATTGTCAAAGTGTTGAAATAACTGTATTATGTTTTGAACATAAATTAATCCACATACTGAAATAATAATCAGTGTTTTCTTGGTTAAATGGTCTTTTCTTTCTGTGGCCTGTACCTGTGGTTCCTGATTGGCAGGTGTATATTTAGACGGTCTCCAGACACTGTGTCTAGACACACTAAAAAGACGTGCCTCTTTTATTAAAGGTAGGGTCAACTCAAACAAGAGCCTTATGTGTTGGAAAGATGCATACCCAGACAACCAACACATACTGACACTTTAAGAAATGAAAAACGTGTAATTTTAGAGTTAATAAGAAAACATGATTATTCCTGCTAACTGGGGGCAGCCATTTTGTTTCGTTTCTGTGACGACCGGTGGTATAGCTTGGGGCGAAGTGACGTCAGCTGCGTCCATCACAGTGTAAACAAACGCTCTAATTTATGACAACGCGCTTCGCTTTCATCAACCTGACTTGTAAAACAACATAAATGGCTTGATATCTATCTAGTATAATAAATTATTTAACTAAATATATTTCAATTTGCATCAAACTAACGAAGTGGAGTTATAGTATTTTTCTTTTTTAAAAATCCAGACAAAAAATGCATATTATTAGGCCTATTGGTAGGGTACGTTCGAGCAAAAATTACCACTCCCGATACCCAAGTGATACTTTTCTTTTCTTTGGGACGACGTAATTGGTCAGTTTTGTGATTTTAGATGGGAAAGTCTACTTAATCAAGGGTTTCACAGAATTACTTACTGTAATAAAGCAGGACGGCTGATAATGGAGGGGTATCCGTGCGGTTATCACACAATACCCTGTGATCTTAAAAGAGGGGACAATTAAGGCATTTGGCCTGGTATGCATATTCAACGATATATAATTATATATATATTATTGCTTAATATCAACAAGTATAATCGTATAGTTAATTAATAAAACGGTTAAATGTGACGGCTATTATATATAACGGGCGCAGCCATTTTGTACCATCCCAGTGAATACGCCTTCTGGCGAGCTGGTGGTTATGTAATACCTAACGTGTCACATCAGGAATTAGTCTTCAAACTGAAGAAACAAAACATACCTGATTATTGCGAATGCATCGCAATGTTCCCTAATAATAGCCATCCCAATAAGCCAGCAACAATTATATATTATATTATACAAAATAAACCACCATTTTCCAAGTATTGAAATAACTGCATTATGTTTTGTACATAAATTAATCCATGTACTGAAATAATAATCGGAGTGTTTTCTTGGTTAATTGGTCTTTTCTTTCCGTGGCCTGTACCTGTGGTTCCATATTGGCAGGTGTATATTTAGACGGTCCACAGACACCGTGTCGGCTATTGTCATCAGAGGAAACCTGCTACATTTTTCCTAATGCAGCAAGATATCTGTTACATGCACCATCCCACAGACAGGATAGCAAATACCATGGCCTTTAATATACTGGCTGGAATGAGAAATAGCCTAATGAGCCCACCAATGGGGATTGAACCCAAACTGGCCGTGCATCAAGCAAGCGTTTTACGAATGGTCTACGTCCAACTCCTTAAAGTGCTGTGCCAGATGTATGATGTATTGAGCTATATCAATCAAGATATTATTTAATATGATTAGAATTTTTTTTTTTTAAATGTAAAATAATTATATACCGGTATATTTTCCATTTAAAAATATTCCCCTGAAAAACAGAACCAGCTGAATTCGTTTCGGGAATTTCCATAAGATTTGATCCGTGACGTCACGAAGGGAACTCCTTTCAATAGTCAGCGCCATTGTTCATTGCTTCTTTTGTGTTTATTATGGTTAAACGGCGTGTTGTTGGCGGCTGTAGCAATACAAAAGCCGATAAATTTAGTCTTCACGCATTTCCTAGTAATGTTGCTGTCAGAAAGCTGTGTGTGAATTTGATTTAAACAACGTGGAAATACTGGACAGGAAGAAAATGCCGGAGACCGTTGCGACAGCAGACACTTTAGTTTCAATTCGTCCGAACTGGCTTGTCGGCTTAAGCGAGATATGGGAATACCATGTGTTATGGCTTTTACAAAAAGATGCCGTACCAACAATTTTTCTGCGACACAAAACAAATGACAACAAGCCGACGCCATCCACACCGAAACGACCTTGGGGTGCATATCATCAATGTTCCAAATTGCGTGATGTTTTCAACTCCGGTCAGTTTGTTTTCTCATGCACGGTTCGTGCAATCATTGAGATCCGATTTGTTGTCGTTTGCATCTCGTTCATTTGTGAGATTTTTATTTACAGTTCGAGAACATTAAAACAATAAAGTACAGACAAGTAAGTATCTATAGCCTAGTCCGTCCCATCCTACAAAAATGTAGGGTTTTTTTGTAAAAAAGAAAGAAAAAAAGAAGCTAATTTTGTATGCATCTTGGAAAACAATCGGCTCAGAAATAAAAGACTTGTAAATTCCATAGTATGAAAAAAGGCGTTCCCTGTAAAACAGACTATAAATACATTAAATTAATTTTACTATACCTCCCACAGAGAAAACCTTTTTTCATACTATGGAATGTGCTATAAGTTATTTATTTCTGAGCAGACTGTTTTCACAACTTCACACAAAAAAATAGTATTGTTTTGTTATTTCCAAAACACTTTAACTTTTTTTTTTTACGTCAAACTAAATTGAAATTATTCACACAAAAAAACATCTTCATAGATGGATGGGACGGACTAAAAGTCGTTTTTGTTTATTTTTTTAAATTAAAATAAATAATTTATTTCTGAGCAGACTGTTTAAACAACTGCACCCAAAAAATAGTATTGTTTTGTTATTTCCAAAACACTTTTACTTCTTTTTTTTACGTCAAACTAAACTGAAATTATTCACACAAAAAACCATCTTCATAGAGGGATGGGACGGACTAAAAGTCATTTTTGTTTATTTCTTAAAATTACCGATATCGGGTCCACTTGACTCGTAGAATTCAAGAGTTATTTATCGTCTTTTCTACTACATCACAAGTATTAGAACATACAGTGTAGCAAAATAATTCGCACGAAAAGCTACAGAACAAAACGAATAAAAGTTGTAAATTAGTGGTAAGCTGTCTCCACGACCATTTTCATCGTCATCTGTTAGGCCGGTGGTTCGGCGGAAGGCATTATTTGTTGTGTTGCACAAATATTAGTCCAGTCGTCATTACTACACTATTCATCATCGAAAGAAGAATCGCATGATCAAGCTTGGCAGTCGTTGTCGGTCCCACTTTCGCTTGCGCTGGAAGTCATCTCGTGGTAGGTTTCTGTGAAGCGCGTTCCCTTCGTGACGTCACGGCTAGTTACAGGCAAATGTTTTTACCGAGAATTTTACTCGGTCGTTTCTGGCAGTGTTCTACGGGAGTGATATTTTAATACTTTTATGGGGCATTTTCGTAATTATTGATTTACATATCACGGTAAATTATTATTGCAATGAATTAAGAAAGCATTTAATTGTGGAATTTGAAATTTTAGTGTATGGTCTGGCACAGCACTTTAAGAGAAGCAAAGGAGAAGCAAATCAGTCCTACCATCTAGAACACTGAGATTGGGGAACATTGAGATCATTTCAGCGCGGTAGTCGACGTTCTGACACACGGGGTTCGACAGGCTGTGGATGACATCCTTGAGTCTCAGTTCCTGCAGATTTTCTAACCCGGTCAGACATCGCAGAGATTCAAGACTGAAACAAGAGAAAACATTATGAAAAAAAAAAGAAAAAACATTACCTGAATAAAATTAACAATTTTCTTAGTCTGAACTTTCAAAACGTTTCTATATGCATGTAATTTAATGTTTTTATTATTACTGAAAGTATAATATTAAAAAGGTGAAAGTGGTTTTGTTCTGTTCTTTGTATAAAATTAGTTTACAATGTGCAGTAGACTGAATATGATTTGAAATGCAAAAAAAACAGCTAGGTTAATGCCAAAAAACCTACTCTAAAAAAACCACCCCAAATTTAATTTTTTTTAAATGCAAGATAAATCTGCAACATACAGGTAACTACACTAATAATTACTATTAATTACATTAATTATAAACATTTTACCTTGAGCTGTAACTGACTTGTGACAGTGTTAATATATGCTAAGAAGAATGACAACACATGACTATATTACTTGTATTTACTTTGGTTATTTGAAGTCAAGATCCACACAATGCAAACTAACAGTGAAAATGTATATCATCTCAAGTCAGTTCTGTCCCTTTAACAACATTTTTAGACATAACTTTCATATCTTGCTGTTCTTATTTGTTAATCTAGCAACAAGTTACGTGTAAAAACCTTCCGATTAAATTTCCTGCCAGGTTCAGGGTTTTCAGATTATCCAAAGCTTGCAGACCTTCTGTGGAAAATACAAAAATACACAAAAGATAATTTATTACAAACGTACCCTAGTACATGTAATATGTTTTCAAAAAAGAAACAAAATATTTCACAAACAAATTCTGTAAATTATTTTTACTAAACTAGTGAGTGAATTCTATGATAAGTTTTATAACTAGAAAGTAGATACACAAAAGAAAAAGAAAAACAAACTTAGATAATGTCATTATCATGATGATTTGTTTTGTGTAACCTATTTTGATTGCCCATCCAAATTCGGGCAAAACAGTGGGAAAATTTGGGCAAATTTTATCTGGGTAAACTTTCAGGCAAATCAACCCCTCCAGCCCCCCTAAATCAAACAGTCCCCATATGCCCATGTCTGTGCAGTTTGTGGAAGCTTGAATCGATCAACCAAAATATAGCGAACGTACCTAGAGATGTGATGTTATTCCCGGACAGGTTCAGGGTATGCAGGTTTGTGAGTCCAGCTAGTTTGTGCAGTTTTGAAATGATGTTTCTCGACAAATCCAACCTCTCCAAACTAAGACACTCACTAATACATCCCAGATCATCTATACCTGCAAGAAACATTCAGTGATACACCTTAGATAATCAGTATCTATAACATAACATTCACCGATACACCTTACATAATCAGTATCTATAACATAACATTCACTGATACACCTTACATAGTCAGTATATCTGTAACATAACATTCACCGATACACCTTAGATAATCAGTATCTGTAACATAACATTCACCGATACACCTTACATAATCAGTATCTGTAACATAACATTCACCGATACACCTTACATAATCAGTATCCGTAACATAACATTCACCGATACACCTTACATAATCAGTATCCGTAACATAACATTCACCGATACACCTTACATAATCAGTATCCGTAACATAACATACACCTTACATAATCAGTATCCGTAACATAACATTCACCGATACACCTTAGATAATCAGTATCTATAACATAACATTCAGTGATGAAAAAATTTAAAGGAATATTTATTAAAGTTAAAAGTTTTGTTTTAACGACACTACTAGAGCACATTGATTTATTAATCATCGGCTATTGGATGTCAAATATTTGGTAATTTTGACTAATAATCTTAGAGAGGAAACCCGCTACATTATCCATTAGTAGCAAGTGATCTTTTATGATTCCCAAACCGACCATTCATCAAGCGAGCACTTTACCACTGGGCTATGTTCCACCGCTGGAATATCTGATAATAATATCATACTATAATACAGCTGGATAAAGAATTTGAGTAATTGTTAGACAACACTTAACTTGATGTAATTATATTTTGTCCAGCCAATCAGAAAACATGTCTGATGCCTCCGCTTAGGCTACACTTTTCACTTACTCATTTCATTTATAGTTAGTTTCATGTTTATATCCAATTAAGGTTCTAGCACACTGTCATACATCATACATGTAGCTGTAGAACACTGGTTGGAACCAAAAATAAGTATTCAGGACTCGAACTTAAAGATTTGTCTCCCACAGCAATTTTTAAAAGAATTGCCATAGGTGAAACAGCCCACCCACATCAATTTTGAGCCTGCATATGGCAATTTTTTAAAAAGTGACATTTGCAGCAAATAAACATGACTGAAAGGTTATTTTGATGTATACAGACAGATTTCAAATGTGCAAATGTTAAATATTGGCACATAATATACACCAGGAGTATACACTTTTGCCATTGTTGAGGAGCTTTACCAACAGCAAAAAAACCCCAAAAGTGACCAATTTATATCTCAACAACGCCAATTGCCGTCGATGCTGTCGTTAAGTTCGAGCCCCAAGTATTATCCTTACCAGCCTCTCGGAGACAAAGTGAATGTATACTCTCTACATCAAACTCCCCACTTCTAGTCTTAAGAAGCTGTTTGCTGATTTTCCCATCTGAAACAAAATAATACAGTAGATAACTGTTAGGCCTACCTACATAATGCGTTAAGCACTAATAAGTCAAAGAACTAGGAAATCATTTATCTATTTATATAGAGTAGGACCAAAAAACCCATACATTTTCATTCTCAGTTACAATGAGCTTGATATTTGGGATAGATTAATTTGTTGGTTATTATAATACATGTAAAAATAGCAAAATATGTCACTTGCATCTTTGAAAACAATGCTTTAATATGTGTTTTCACTTTTTCAGTGCATGGCATCAGCATAGTATTTCCAGTAATTATTAGATCAATAATTGTATTTCAGGCTAATCTGTTATGACATCTATATGGTTTATTTTTATTTAAATTTTGACATTTCTTGTAAGGTCCACAATAAATGTCAAAATCAGCTCTTGAAATTGAAGACAGTAAAACTGGCATAACATGAATTTCAAGGTTGCAAAATAATTAATGATAGGCCATTGTTTGTTGTTGTTGGGGTTTTTTAAGGCCTGTTTTACACTTTCAAATTTTCTCCTGTGAGTTCAGCCCACTGATCTTGGCTTTTGAATTTGTTGTTCAAATCAGACCTAGAAAATGAGTACCAGGTATATCCTAAACTCTATAAAAAAAATGTCCTCATCAAAACTGTTTCAGTTTGCTTCTGTGTTCTTTTAACAAAAACTGTGTAAGCACAATCTCTAATTAAATCACATTTTGTTCACAAAAGAAGCATGAGTCACACACACACACACACACACACACACACACACACACACACACACACTCACCCCCACAGACACACACACAGACATGCGCAAATAAACATACACACACACACACGAACACGAACACACATACACACAGAAACATACCCACCCACCCACACCCACTGACCCCCCCCACACACACAAACACAGACACACATACACACATGCACAAATACACACACAAACACACACACCACACACACACACACACACACACACACACATGCACAAATACACACACACACACACATTAATAAATAAATAAAAGTACAGCTATGTAGCCTACTTTGCACCATGAAAAAGTGTAGGTCTGCTTTTACATATAAACATATGCCCAATATAAGAATAGGTGTAAGGTAAGTTAAGTGGCATGTAAAATTGGGCACAAATTCATGTCGACAAGATTCAGCCCTGGTTATGTGTACACATTACAGATCGTATCCACTGAACATTATATTTTAGGTTTTTTTTTAAATTATTATTATTTCATTGAGATGGGGTGGGGGGAGGAAGGGGTTGTGTCGGTTATGTCAGTGCTCAACGTTTGGTGAACGCAAATATGTTGGAAATTATATAATCGGGAATTATATAATCCTATTATCTAATTTAATATAAAACGCTAAGCTATTTCGCAAACCTAACACGTGCGTAGCTCGTGTTCTAACACGTTCGTACCTGGGTCACTTTGTCGTTATATCGAAATTGTCGTAATAGTGAAATTGCCATTATAAAAATTTGTTTTGCTTAATGACACCACTGGATCGTAACAATAATACGCAATCGCAATCAGCTATTGGATGTCAAACATTTTGTAATTTTAACTTATAGTTTTAGAGAGAAAACTAGCTACATTTTTCATTAGTAGCAAGGGATCTTTCATATGCACTATCCCACAGACAGGATAGCATATACAACAGCATTTGATATACCATTTGATATACCACTGGCTAGAATGAGAAATAGCCCAATGGCCCACCGACGGGGTCGATCACATACCTTTTTAAATATACATGTGTCTTATTATTAATCATGGTGCATTCACTGTCGTTCTGATCATTCCTTTGTTAAACACATGTACGATTGATACCTACTTCGTTTACATGTCGTAAATTACTAGACTTGATTGTTCGAAGCTAATCCATTAATTGAATGACGAAAGGCTTATTTTCAAAAGCAATACACATCTACAGATATAGCCGATACCCATAATTTGGACATCATGTGACAATGTCCGTTCGCAATGAGATCAAGGATGCCAAATGGCTGCGTGTATTGCCAACGTACTATAGCATATGTGATAATGTAATGTTGTTGTAAAGAGATGTTTTCAGACGTCGGGTGCACGTGTTCCTAATTTGCTCGGTCGGTGTTGGAAGGTGTGAATTCTGGTGTAATGAACAAAATAACATTTATGTACATTTGTTCCCGACAATTTGTGGTCGAATGGTGTAAATGTCGTAGTAACGATGGTCGTTGTAACAAGGTCTGACTGTATAGTAAACAATTTCACTGGAATGTGTATAAATATTTGAATAGATTTTCCATTTGGAATGAGATTTAGATTTTGAATTTGATTGAAGTACAATCAGCCATTACACTCTTAATGCAGTGATTCTTTCTGATGTATTTTATCACACAGTTCTATAGACAGGCGATTTAACCGATCTAATGTCAAATTTTCCGTATACTGATACAGATGTGTACTGTTCAGGATGATTTGTGTTAGATGAGTTTTGTCTTTACATTCTGGAATCCAAGTGGTGACACCTAATAACTTTATTAGCTCTCTATTAATGTTTGGCATATAAAGTTGTCTTAATGAATGGTATTCTGGACACCGGGTTTGTACATGGTCAATGTCTATTGAAAATAGTTTGAACATTACTAATGCACCTGAATGCGTTTGAAGAAAATTTTGTGATTAAAAAATTGTACCTTTTACGAAATATGGATTTCAAGTGAAATTACGGTAAGATATGCTATATTTATTGTGTACGAAGCCAAAACAAGGGTGCGAAGAGTGACTGTCGTCGAACGTTAGATAGTAGGGCGACTATTCGGAGTCTATAGATTACTCCAGGATATAGATTGAGGATACAACGTGGTACTTTGTGCTAGCCACTAGTAACAGAGACGTGACCGATTGTAGTTCATCAAAATCAAATTTCCATTAACCTGTAGCTTCTGCCATATTCTGTCAATGCAACATAGTACTAAGTAAACAAAAATCTGAAATTTTTTTAAGCTGCTTCTTGTTGTCAGGCGAAATACATTACTTAGAGTTATCTACCCTTAGTTGGTAATTTTGGGGCTTCGAGCATCAACTTTCTTCCATCAAGATTTTCTTTTTTAAAGTTTAATATATATACATGCCCGTTTTTATTTCGGGACTTTAAAAATGTCTCGGGTAATAAGCCGAAAACACGCCAGAATCGCTATAAAGGGGGTTAATATTTTTAAATTTTCCTTATGGGGCTTTGGGGCTTCGCGTCTGCGGCGCGGTTTTACACAATACATTTTATACAATCATAAAAATTAGCCCCCCACTTTGAAAATCCGTCCTACGGGCCTGATATATATATTTATTTATTTAGGATTGTTATAAATAGAGTACATATGGATATTTAGTTTTTTTAAATATTGTTCATTTAAAAAAAAAAAAAAAAAAGCAAGCAGCGTTTGATCCGATTTATCATTTTATGTCAGCAATGCTGGGGTAAAAGCGAGCAATAGATAGCTTGACTGGTTTTTGCGCCTAAAGTCCAATAAATGTGAAATCATAGAAAACGATGGTACCAGTCAAACTATTCGCGAGCGCTCTGCCGACGCAACTTCATTGACATGTGTTATGCACGTGCTAAACGTGTAATATCTGATTTCCGATTTAGTTTCCGACAATCTTCGCTGTGTTCCGCCTGAATATATACTCAAAGGCAAAAGTTATTGTAACAGATTGTTTGGAGTAATAAATTTGTAAATGGATTTATGGATGTAAACCAGAGAAAATGTGCATGAAACAGCTTTAAGAAATGCAACCAAGCAGTTGTTGTAGCCATTGCATGCCTTGTGCAAGAAACATGTAATATTTGGAAGAAATACTGTCCAGTGTTCACCATAAAAGGCCAGACATTCAGTCGCAAATCATTAACACTGTACAGCCTTCAGAAATCCAAAAGTCAGAAAAACACCATCAGTGAACTGTTTGATGCAATTTCATCATGCCACGCCTCAGTGACAGCTGGCGAGTCATAGTGATGCTTGAATCTGGGACCTCGCAGCGTGACGTCGCATGTCAATTCAACGTCCACGGAAACATCATATGGCACTTATGCCAACGATATCAACAAAACAACTAGGTCAGGGACCGTCCCCGTAGCGCCGACCACCCGTGACCACCCCTCGCCAAGACACATGGATCCGAACCACGCATCTGCGAAACAGATTCCAGCCAGCAACCCTCACAGCCCGTACCATCCCTTTCTCCAGCGTTTAGTGGCCTCAATGAGACGACAGTGCTAGGCCTGTATCAATGCTTAAGGTAGACACACTCGCTACTGACTGTGAACTTCACTATGGACCCCCTCTAGTGATGTGGCTCATTTGCATATGGGAGGTACGCCCTTTTTATGGGCTATTGCTCCCGGTCTGTTGATGACGTTCAACAACTCGTCCAATAGTTGCTGGATGGACTCTGAAGGTCCTAGCAACTTGGCTTTGCGAAGTCCCCCCTTGAACCATGACCAACGCTCGCTCCATTTTGTTCTTCTCTGAGTCGTGGCATTCTTAGTGTGACGAGGAATATGACACCGTTACGTGACTTTTATGTGTTTACATACTGGCATTTCACGTGCATTGCATGCAGCATGATTGAGCATGTAGCGAACGCATTTCACACCATTGTGTGTGTTTCTGCTATTGTATGTGTAACGAGAACAAAACCAGGATTAAAACCAGGACAAAAGTACCAATCAATGGCTTCCTCTCATAAATTGTTATTTTAAGTCCAATAAATATATTTTTCATTAATCACAACAAAATGTTGAAAAATATCTGTTTTGCGTTTTCATTGTGTGTCAGTATATATGTGTATATGTATGAATATCTATATATTGTATGTATTTCGGGTTTGACTATTTGTCACGGGGATTCTATAATTCCCGTAACTGAATAAAACACGATTATCAAAATATCTCTCCTAACTGTATATCTATTAGATCTCTCTGTAACAGGCTGTTAAACCCTAGTATGGCTCGTCTCTAGGTATGATCAGAGATACGATCTTATATAAAGTATATATCAATATAGCACGTTAGTTCTCTAGAAAACACAACAAAAACACAATACACTTTGGAATCTGTATTAATCTACGCTGACAAATGTACAGCCGTAGTAGTTAATTAATAACAACAATAATAACAACCCAGAACTGATCACTTAATTAGTTAATCTCTAGGTGTCTAGTTACACAATATGCGAATCACTTCACCGTTACACCACACCCACACGTGTGATAATTGAGAAACGCTTACAGGAGAAGTTAATTAATAAAGGAATTACAACACCATTCCTAACTGGTTAATTTTTAATTAACCCTTACTACTCGTTCAGTAACGTGTGATAATTGAGAAACGCTTTTTGGGGAACTTAATTAATAAAGGAATTACAGCTCTATTCCTAAAGGGTTAATTTTTAATTAACCCTTAACTACTCTTTCAGTAATCTGTAACACAAAATTAATACTGGTACCTATCACAATAAAGACAATAACCTACAGTTTACCTAGGGTCTTCTAGGATGACTGGCTAAGCTTTATATTACCAAATACTCATATAATGTTAGAACAAAAAGTCTACGATTTACTTCGTCAGATGACCGAAGACACTGTCTAAAGAATATTGGTATAATACAGTATTAAAATATTTAAAGTCACATCAATCACATCAAGGTTATACACAGAGCAGAAATGATATTTACCAAGTCCTAACGGACTACGTTCGTGATCCCCTCGAGCCGTCCTAATTCGTTCTCCTAGATATCTCTAAATCCTAGCTATTTATTCCAAAATCAGAATTGGCCTGGGGGAACAAGGCGGTACCTCACGTATCATCTCATATTCTACCTCGGTATATTTCTCTCTGATCGTCAGTCTGGCTGTCGCCAACCGCGAGCAATCTCCTGGCCATAAACAGCACTACCGGAGATATTACGTAACTACTAGCCACATGGCCTCCGCAGCTGGCTGAGGGTGTGTATTGGAATGTCCGATCGTGCGAAGTATTACGTAACAAGTTGCCCATCTGGGCTACGGGCAATAAACTGCACACGGCCCTCTAACACAATTAAAATCGCCACAGGCGAAACAAATTTAAGAGCATGTACCGTGACACACCCCCACCTCAAAAAGGATATTTCCTCTACTCTAGGAATAGGGAAATATACTACATTAAAACAAAAAGGTGCGTTAACCGACGCATACGGACATTTATAACACAGGTAATAATAAGGTGACTACCAGTAATCACACTGAGTCTCTGAGTCCCTGGTATACAAATAAAATATATATAAACAAAACAGAAATAAAGAATGTTAACACATTATCATAACGTTCAACTGCGGGACAGGGCATCAGCGATTACATTGGATGTGCCCTTGATATGTCCAATGGTAATTGGGAATTCCTGCAGAAGAAGACTCCATCTGAAAACTCTCTGGTTGTAGGTTTTCATTAGGATGGTCCAGTCCGTCTTCGTCTTCTGGGAACAGCACAGCTCCAGCACCCACGTCACTGGCATCCACAGCTAGCTTGAACGGCATTCGGTAGTCTGGTGCTGCCATCACGGGAGACGAGTAGCGCATCTGCTTGATACGGTTGAATGACTTCTCGCCTTCACCTGACCAATGGAACTTCGTTTCCTTCCTTTTCAGCGTCGCACGTTTTCCAGGTTTTCTCCGATAGGCATGCTGTCGACGCGGTGTAGCGTTGGGTTCCAAGCGCACATCTTGGCTTAAGGTATTGGTAACCGTTGGAAGGTTCTGACAAATGGAAACATTGTCTTGTTTCAACGTAGTCAACTTTGCTCGCTGGGGGCTCAAGTCTGCTAGAATCTGGCCGTTGGCCAACTTGACCTCTGCAGTCTTGACGTCATCACAGGAAATTGAGTGTCTCTCAATTTGGACCGGTCTCTCTGGAACTATCGGCAGTCTGTCAAAATAACCTTTTAGCAAATTGATGTGACAATACCTACGTTTCCTAACCCTATCAGGAGTGTTTATCACATACCCTGTCTTATTAACCCGTTTGTGCACAACATAGGGCCCGAAATACCTGTTCTGCACAGAACCCCGTTTAATGGGAAGGTACAGCAGCACCTTATCCCCTGGTTTAAATTCCCGACTCCTAGCCTTCCTATCAAACACTGATTTTATTTTGCTCTGAGCATGGCTTAGTTGCTTCCTAGCTAGTTCGGTCGCCGGCAACCTCCGATCTCTAACTCTCTTATTTATTAATACTCTCTCAGTTAACAATGTAGTGCGAACTGCCAACACTTTTGGAACAGCCCCCTGCTCTAGAATTAACTCTTGTCTATTACAAGGTAAATCCCCTCTATCAAAGACAACTGGTTCAATTCCCCTCTGCGGGAGATCAACAGGTTCCACCACATTTAATTCCTCAGTTGACTTGTCTACAATTTTACTGATAACCTCATCCACTCCAAGTTCATGGCTCACACACGTATCAGACAAATCACAAATATTCTCTGCGTCTTGTGCTAACCTACTGGTCATATCCCTAGTCATTACACACGCAGGATATTTAATCTCATCAACCTCACACTCTTCTATTGGTAACGTGCTGTCTTTAATTAACAATTGGTCACATTTCGGCTGACAACACTGACTAGTCAAATCATTACCCAACAAAACTCCTATGTTTTCAACAGGCAAGTCCTTCACAACACCCATAACGACTGGTCCCGTCACAAACTTCGAACACAAGAAAACTTTATGTAACCTGACAACCATTTTTTCTCCAGTAACCGAGCTTAAAGCCAAACTATGTCCTGTATCTGAATTTTCAATACCAGCTAAACACTTTTGCGTTATCAGACTCTGACTACACCCGGTATCTCTATAGATTGATATTGCCTTAGGACTCAACTCTTGTTTCACATCACAAACCATACCAGTGGACACATACGGATTTACTTTCTCTGCCATGGGACTAACCATTAACTCTCGCTAACGGAGCTTACCTCACTAAACCGACCACTTGCGCATTATCGCGTTTCCTTTTAAAACAATCCCCGATAAGATGGTTATCCTTTTTACAGTAACTGCAATGTGGACGAAAAGTTCGTGCATTGGCTGATAATGCAGGTCTATCCTTACTTTGCCCACCAGGTGCATTCCTTGCCGGACTAGCTGACCAACTAGATGACTCTCCCCGATAGTTACTTTCCCGGGGAAAACCTGGCCGAAATTTCTTCTTATCACCCTGTTGTAAAGAGCTACCCGGTACTGCCTGAGCTTTGTGTATTAACACGTAATCATCTGCCACTATGCCTGCCTCCTCTATCTTTTTTACATCACGATCCTCTAAATGAATACGTAAGCTAACTGGTAATCCATTTTTAATGTCCTGTAAGATCAACAACTCCCGTAACTCGGTATATGACTCTACCTGATGAGAAACAACCCATTTATCAAACATCCCTGCCTTCTTAGCCACAAACTCACTATAAGACTGACCCTGCGTTTTTCTCAACTCGCTATACCGTAACCGATAATCCTCAGGTCGTAATTCATAAGCCCTCAACACTGCAGTCTTAACTAGGTCGTACTGACTTGCTCGCTCATCACTCATTGAATTATAAGCTATACTAGCCTTCCCCTTAAACTTAGACACGGCTAACAATGTCCACTTAGACTGCGGCCAATTTAGCTGCTTAGCGGCCCGTTCAAAAAGTTGAAAGAACATATTTACCTCCTGGTCATCAAATACCGGCACTGATCTATAAGCCTCCGACATGTTAAACCCATTTCCGGCTTCTCGTCTGACTTCTTCAGTATTCAACTTTAACTCATGTTCCACTTTTAATTTTTCTAACTGGAATTCTCTATCCCTATGTCTATCTTCTCTATCCCTCTCTTCTCTTTCTCTCTCTCTCTCTCTCTATCCCTCTCTCTATCTTCTCTATCCCTCTCTTCTCTTTCTCTCTCTCTCTCTCTCTATCTAATGCACGTTCTTCTCTTTCGTACTCAAGTTTTTTAAAAGCTAATTGTTGTTCCACACTTAACTCATTTATCTCTATCTCTGGAACAATCTCACTGTCTTCCATAACAGGCTTATCACCAAAAACTTCCTGGATAATAATTGTCTTTATATCACCTAAGGTTTTAGCTGATGTTAAATCAATTTCTCGCTCACCCGCGATTTCAACTAACTCGGCCTTACGTGCTCGCTTAATCTCCACTACACTGAGCGTAGGCCTATCCAGCAAATTCTTATCCATGTTTAGATATGACGCACTTAATATTAATTAATTTTCTAGTGAACAACGTGCTACTTCTGGTAAATTTGTAAAAATTAATTTATAAAGCCCCCATTTACAAACAATACTTTTTTAAATATGCATGTCCCGTTTCAGATCCGGGACGAGCGCCCCAATTTTCTACTCCTGTCACGGGGATTCTATAATTCCCGTAACTGAATAAAACACGATTATCAAAATATCTCTCCTAACTGTATATCTATTAGATCTCTCTGTAACAGGCTGTTAAACCCTAGTATGGCTCGTCTCTAGGTATGATCAGAGATACGATCTTATATAAAGTATATATCAATATAGCACGTTAGTTCTCTAGAAAATACAACAAAAACACAATACACTTTGGAATCTGTATTAATCTACGCTGACAAATGTACAGCCGTAGTAGTTAATTAATAACAACAATAATAACAACCCAGAACTGATCACTTAATTAGTTAATCTCTAGGTGTCTAGTTACACAATATGCGAATCACTTCACCGTTACACCACACCCACACGTGTGATAATTGAGAAACACTTACAGGAGAAGTTAATTAATAAAGGAATTACAACACCATTCCTAACTGGTTAATTTTTAATTAACCCTTACTACTCGTTCAGTAACGTGTGATAATTGAGAAACGCTTCTTGGGGAACTTAATTAATAAAGGAATTACAGCTCTATTCCTAACGGGTTAATTTTTAATTAACCCTTAACTACTCTTTCAGTAATCTGTAACACAAAATTAATACTGGTACCTATCACAATAAAGACAATAACCTACAGTTTACCTAGGGTCTTCTAGGATGACTGGCTAAGCTTTATATTACCAAATACTCATATAATGTTAGAACAAAAAGTCTACGATTTACTTCGTCAGATGACCGAAGACACTGTCTAAAGAATATTGGTATAATACAGTATTAAAATATTTAAAGTCACATCAGTCACATCAAGGTTATACACAGAGCAGAAATGATATTTACCAAGTCCTAACGGACTACGTTCGTGATCCCCTCGAGCCGTCCTAATTCGTTCTCCTAGATATCTCTAAATCCTAGCTATTTATTCCAAAATCAGAATTGGCCTGGGGGAACAAGGCGGTACCTCACGTATCATCTCATATTCTACCTCGGTATATTTCTCTCTGATCGTCAGTCTGGCTGTCGCCAACCGCGAGCAATCTCCTGGCCATAAACAGCACTACCGGAGATATTACGTAACTACTAGCCACATGGCCTCCGCAGCTGGCTGAGGGTGTGTATTGGAATGTCCGATCGTGCGAAGTATTATGTAACAAGTTGCCCATCTGGGCTACGGGCAATAAACTGCACACGGCCCTCTAACACAATTAAAATCGCCACAGGCGAAACAAATTTAAGAGCATGTACCGTGACACTATTACATACATAACGCACTAGCGCAGGGGATAATTAAATCAAATTGTTTCATGTCGTTGCTGGGACTCGAACCTGTGGCACCGAATCGCCCACAACTTGCAGACCTACCACGATATGTCTGTCTGTCTCGTTCGTTCTCTCCCCTCTCCCTCCGTCGTTCTCTCTCTCTCTCTCTCTCTCTCTCTCTCTCTCTCTCTCTCTCTCTCTCTCTCTCTCTCTCTCTCTCCCAAGTAAAAAGTCCAGTTTTAAGAGGTTTAGAGAGATTCTCTTCTGTACATATATTTAAAAAAGGACCGGATACCTCTTAAAACTGGACTTTTTACTGGGGGGGGAGGGGGGGAGAGAGACAGACAGACAGAGAGAGAGAGAGACAGACAGACAGACAGAGAATATAAGATACATATATTTTTTTCATCTCAGTACATATTGATTCTACCTCATCATACACCTGACTGTAGAGATAGTTCAAGCAAGTACAAAAGTCGTATAGGTCCACCAGCCATGAGTGGGTTTCAAAGATATCCAGGGGCGGTCCAGGATTTTGTAAAGTAACTTTTGTAACAAAAGTGTAACAGAAATTGAGTTTGTCGAAGGCAACTGACCGAAATCTGTAGACGGCTCGGTGGCCTGTTTCCCGGGAGTAATTGAAATATAAATGCTTGGATAATTCAGGGTAATGTATATTGTGGATGATGAATTTATTTTTTTAAAAACAAATTCATTAAAAAGGATATTTTAAACTGACGGGGAAATCACGCGATCCCTGTAACCACCTCCGAATCCGCCGAAGCTTATCCATGTTTATATCAGTGATTATTATTGATTATAGATACCACTCCACGGGTTTGCTTCGTGTTAGGCGCAACCTACCACTGTTGCGAAACCGGAGTGTGTGTGGGCGGTATCTAATAATAGTAGTTTACTCACATTGTAGACGAATAGCCGCCGCTGTGGAATTCCGACAACTTCAGATTTCACAACGAGCGCAGTAGGCACGGTGGTTTTCATTGGATATGCTACATGTACACGTATTATGTAAATTGTTAGGGTTTTTTGCAACTGCTACACACTCACACTAAACTTTAGAAGTAATAACAAAAGCCAGAAATATATATAGTGAGAATTAAAAAAATTAAAAAGAAGGAAAAGAGGAAATCTAAAGAAAAAGTTATAATATATACATGTACTTTTATTTATCTATCTATCCATCTATTATATATATATATATATATATATATATATATATATATATATATATATATATATATATATATATATATATATATATACACATACACACACACACATACCAGGGCGACCATCCTAATGGAAATATTTCCCCGGAATTTTCTAATATTTTCATATTTCAAAACAATAATTTAAAGTGCGCGAAAACGTCATTTTCATAAAAGTAATTTTAAACAGTGCGAAAAATATTTGCAATATGATAATACAAATGAGTATATCATTATTTATATGTGAATTGGAACTTCCTCATAAAAAGACACAGCCCCCCCCCCCCCCCACACACACACACACACCTACACCCAAAATACCCACTTTATTAGCAAATATTCTATTACAGTTTAAGACTCCCACCTACAGATTAGCAATAAAGTGACAAACTTGGGACCAATGTTATTTTTATGTAGGTACATTGCCACATATGCACTATTTCACCATATGCATGTGATGGGGTCGAACTGATTTGGGGACGAAACGTCTGCTACCCACATTAAGATTGGCTGCCGTTTTGCATTACGCTTACATTACTATTACAGTAACACTTTTGGGGAGCCAGTGTACAGAAGAAAAAAAAAATCGCGTTATTATTTTACTTACTCGAATAAAATAATATTGGTAGGTGTGTCATGTCATGTCACACAGTTTTGAGTTATATCTAGATACCTATCGAATGAGGAAGACTTGTGGGAAAAAGTTCCAGAACAGTGTAAATGATAGAGTTGTGAAGAGGTTTGTCAACATTAAATATTAGACACAGTCAACGACTGGAAACTATGGATAGGAACAACACACGTCATGGGATGAGTGAGCAAGTGTTTTGAGTTAGCGAATTGGAGTGAGTGAATGAGGGAATAAATAAATGACTGACTGAGTTGACATACAAAATGTAAACATAATAATAAATATAAAAAATACACAAATGACAACAAAAAACGTTTTATTAAAATGCATGACAAAAATGCCAATATAAATGTAGAATAAATGAACTAATGAATTGTTTTTTATCAACATGATTAAAATATATTTTTTCAATGAATATAGATGTTTGGTTACATGTTTAATGTTTGTTTTAAAATACCACATCATAATGAAAGTTAAAAAAAATGTATAATCAGTATGGGTTTTATAAAAACAGTGATGACAATTAAAATTAATGAATTCTTAGACGATGACTCTTACACTAAAATCTGACAAGACCCTTTCATATTGCAAATATATTGTATAAATAACAATAATGCCATATTGTATTCAGTATCGTGTAGAAGGGCGTTAATAAATAGTCCATGAGACAGGGGTCGGTCGGTACCACCTGGGGTGAATGGGTGGGGCGAGGGGCGAGGGCGAATGCTCATAGTGATTTTCATGTCAAGGCCTACATTCCTAGAGATGGAGAATTTATGATAGCGTATGGCAGGCATATGGGCCCCTTATCAATCCGCTACATTTTAAAACTAAATATTATTTGAGGAAAATTGAAGGGTCCCATACTGACAGTCAATAGCCGTTGTTTTGTCCGTGCTAGGGTGTCATCAACATTTCATTCAAATCTTTTACTGCTACTGAACAGCAGTCTTTAAAACGGGTTCATCAAAGTGGCTGCCTTAAAACTTGTTGCACATTTGTTCTCGTTGATGTATCTGTCCACAAGGTGGTATGCGCCAGTTTTGTTTTTCACTAAAATCAGTCTGATTTTCTCGCCAATGCAATGCATACATATCTCTGTTCTAAGAATCCTGACGTCATATCACATTAGGTGTGTGTTAATATAATAAACACATATCACAGCTGTAGTGAATTACTGTCACAATGCCCGGGGGTGCTGGTGTTGAAGTGCGGGCTGAGTGTCACAGTCCCTTTGGTAGAACGTATAGTTTGATGATTTTTCCATTGTACGTTCATCAGTACGCAAGTTGTAAATGTCATACTGGTTTCTTCAAAGATACAGTCACCGAACGGCCAGGATGGTTGCCATAGCTCCCAGACTAACAGCTGTCAAAAGTAGTCCCTTCCAAATGGTTTCTTCCACTGGGTTTGCGTCTGAGAAAGCTTCGACAAAAGCGTCCTGAAAATAACAAAATATCTGTCAAAGATCTCTGCATTCCAACAAGTAGGACGACGATGTTGTAGCTATTTTCATGCTTTTAACTTCTAAGGTTAGTGAATAAAAGCTGCTGTTTGTTTGGCTTTTCAGCTAGGTATATCTAATTAATTTTGTTCAGTGTCATAACTTCCATGTTTTCAGCCATTAGATTCAGGGTCATGACAATAGTAAAACATAAATAGCGTTACATACAACTAGTGGTGAGACTGGTCAATTTTATAAATTCACTTTCTACAATTACATTTTGTATCATTTACGTTTTTCCAAATAATTTTTCTATAAGAATAAAACTTAGCAGACTAACTACTATTTTATTTGTATGGTTTATGACCTTTCGAAAAATGGAAAAATTTATTTATAAATGACAATAATATCTATACTTCCAAAATATATTTAATTTATGAGAAGCATGTAAACAGACTTGCTGTTCTTGCAAATAAATTGTAAAAAACCACAAAAAATCAACAGATACAAAAGACCAATCTGATACATACCCATCCACCATGTTGTAATATCCAGGGGCCAAGTTTTCGCCAGATGAATTTCCCCGTGATAATGGCAATATTTTGAAGAACTTCATCATTCCCATTACGTTTACAGGCCATAGCCAGACGTGCTGCGAAGGCGTACACGGTCACTATCCGCCCCCAGTTCGTCTCCCCGTCTTCAAACACCTCGTCTGCTACTTTTTCAAAAGTTAACAACACATTTTTCTCGCAGACGTCTAATTTCTTCACCATGGAGTTAAAGACAATCTTGTGTCTCTCCAGCAATTCCCTGACGCTCTGTCTCATCACCTTACAATACTTGCTGGTCTCGTAAATTTTCATCGCCGGCGTTATTGTGGTAACTGTAGCAAAACTGGTGACGATGTCCTGAGCGATTATAAGAGTCCAGTCGTAGTTTATCCTCTTTCGTTCAACCATTTTTGTCTCTTTCAAAACCGAGAGAGTTTCGGTTTGTGACATTGTCTTCTTTTTGTGTTGTTGTCCTCTCGACGTTATCGGTGGATTCAGTTGGTATATCAGAGGTCACCACACGAAAAGATTAACACCGCTTCTATACCTTTCACCAAGAACAGTTGTGGCCAACACGCCCTATCGTCCTGATCAAACTGGTAATGAGTACAGCTGTTTCAGGTTAAGCAGGCCTATCGCTTGGTAAACAGCTCTACAGTGACGTCTGATCGCCAAACAACCTGTTTACTTCTTCGCGCTCTATTAACCCGACTCAGCTATTACTGTAACTGGTCGTGAATGCTCGTGTTCGCTAAAGTTGACGTTACACAGTCTTAGTCAGATTATACTAAAAGCTTTGCTGGATAACTCTAGCCAAAGATTTATAATATACTGGTTTGAACTATTAATAACTCCACTAGTTCAGTGAGCTGTCCGATCCAATCTGTCCAGTTGTTAAACGATACCACGTCTTTCCACACACTCACCACTGTCTAAAGTTTTGCTGCAGGAAATCCCTGTGTGATTGGTACTGATACTTTAACAGACGTGGCCTTTCCTGGATATCTTTACTTGTAGCAATCCCCCTACACGTGAATCACTGTGTCCCGGATACACCTACCGCTATGAAACGAATGAAACCTCAGTACCGATCGATCGAATTAAAACAATTTCACTTTGCTTTTAGACCCTTACTAAACTTTGTTTCATTCCATTCCCATTTATTTAAAATATTCCAGCTTCAATTCTTTATATTGTGACTTGTATAATAACATATAATTTAAGATGGCAAAAAAATCCAGGTTACAGTTTGGTTGAACAATAGTATAATAACAGAAACTGGGAAAACGGAAACAGAAACTAGAGAAGACAGTATTACTTCCTTGGTGTAATGGTACAGCTATTAGGTCTACAGAGGAAAAACCGGGCAGTAAGGGAACGTACTGATCTTAACATACAATACAATATTTCAGCTTGCGAACTTTTTTTTTTTTTAAATTATATTACAAAAACTACAGGGCCTTGTTTAGCGGGGGTAGGGGAGTAGAAGCAACAGCTTTAGACAAATAAAAAAATTCCCTTTCACGTTTAAAAGTGCCCATGAGTATACCCGGATAAGATCCTCTAATATCTTTCCTTGGTTATTTTGGTTCTTCCACTCCACTTATTTTAGACTAGCTAAGGCCCTGGACTCGTGTTTTATTATAGGCTGATGTTTAATACAGATTACTGGTAATACTACACGTGAAATACTCATTTGTAGTTACCCTTTAAGTCATGCACTTGCTTTCTCTACCAACTTGGAGCTTGTTGATTAGTTTTTGTTTTGTTTTGTTGTTTTATTATTAATATTTATTAGTTTTTTTATTAAGTTATTTTTTTATTATTAAGGTGGGTTTTTTTTTTTTTTTTTTTTTTTTTTTTTTTTTTTTGGGGGGGGGGGTTTGCGGGATGAGACACTAGTATTGGATTATATTTGCTTAACGCTGATTAGTTTAGTTTACAGCATATTTATGTATATGTGAAAGGCTTTGTATATTATTATGAGTGTTATGACCTTTTATATTTTTAAAGCATGTTTTCTACGC